>NC_133300.1:19425069-19574039 GCF_005239225.2 Populus alba | reverse complement strand
AAAACCTAAATGAAGGGAAAAGTATTGGACCATATTCTTTAGGCGACCCTTTTGCTGTCGTGCAAATAAAATCGAGTTAGTTTTCTATTCTTAATCATATCTGGATTAAATATGTGCAAGGATGAAAATACGAAAATACTGTAATTTTTTTTACCAAAACCACGGATGCTATGATTTTTTTTTATAAATGGTTTTTTTATATTTTTTTATTGTTAGGATTTTGAAACAAAAAATTATGTTTAACTATTTTTATTTTTATAGATAGTGAGATGGTTAGTTAGTTAATTTTGAAATTTTTTTTTCTTTTTATTTTGTTTTCTTACCAGGTTACTGATTATGTGGTTCTATCAAAATAACCCAGCATTATTCCAGTTATGATTTGATGGCGTTTTTTTTTTCATTGCACTTGACTTTTTATAATTTATTTTTATATTTATTAAAAAAATAATTTCTTACTGAAAAATCATGTTATGTAAACTTTATGAAATAACAAAAAAATAAAGAATATGGAGAGAATTCATTGTTCACTTAACGACCTTATTATTTACACCCGTGGATTCATTTTAATAGAAAGATGTTGTTTGTTTTTTGAATTTTTATTATGATTTTTTTTTTTTAAAAACTTTATTTTTGTTAATTTTATTTTTTAAAATTAAAAAATTTTTAAAAAAATTAGGTTCTGTAATTTGCTAACCTAAAGACGTGTCAAAGTCCATATTCTACGATTTTCATTGTCATCTTTTATCTTCATCCATCTGTAGAACATAATTAGTTTGTAAATAGAAATGCTTTCCTGAGTCAAAGATGTACAGTCACACCATATACAGCTCCAAACTTCTATCTGAAAATCTTCTACCACTATCATATAATTTGGTGCCAGCCACATCATGGTATCAAATCCTAAAGATAATTGGTTTTTTTATGTTTTAAAAATATTATTAAAAAATTTTGAATTTTTTTATTTTTTTCATTACTTAAATTATTTTTATGTTTTATATAGATCATTTTAATGTGTTTGTCAAGAATTAATTTTTAAAATAATAATAAAATATTATTTTAATATATTTGTATATAAAGTATTTTTTTTGTATAATACCAAACATGCTATTATGCTCTTATAAATGTACAGATACCCTATGTATATTTCATTATGATCCACCATTTTCAGCGTTGATATGCTTTTGCCAAAGTAAGACTCAATCTTACAATAAGAGAACATTCTAGAAACTCTTTTTGGAAATCCAATTTCTTCTGATGCATATTTTTCATTTTTTTTTAAATTTTTTTAATTATATTATTTTTATCTGACATAATGGCGCGGATTTATATTAATTAAATTCACTTCAAAATTCAAAACTTAAATTAATTCGCTAATTCACAAGACAAGTTAACACATTAAATTAACAAATAATAAAATAATTATATTAAATTTGAAAGTTTTTTATTTTTTTTAAAGTGATGCAACTGTGTTCGTAAGCTTCTCCCGTGGAATATTTACCAACACATGGTCGAACTCATTTGGGGACTTGGGGAAGAGTTTCTGATGAATAAAAATGAAATGGAATTCAGTGAACTAGACAAAATGTACGGGTCGTTTTGGAAATTAAATCGGTGGTTTTGAGAGCTTATGATTTTAAAACTCATTTTGTATGAGCCCAATGATGCATTTTAAATAAAGCGTAGCCAAGGGAATTGCGTTCCTCATAATATTTTCAAGTGTGAGTGTCGGCGGTCTTCGTAAAACTTACTTTCACAAAGTTAGCCAAGGATAAAATATGCATATCCCTCTTCTTCCCACTTCTCACTATCTCTCACCGATTTTCCACTCTTTTTATACAGTCTTTACCGTAAAGTTGATGTCCCGCCATGTGATTTTAATGGACTGCCAAACCAGGCAATTTGCTTGCATTTTCTCCCGTATTTTCTTTCTTCCCCAATTCCAACCAAAAATTTGGATGGAACTCCTTTTGCCATTTCTTTTTTTCTTTTTTCTTTTTTTTTAGCTGATGGTGTCCAGTTTAGCCTTTACGCATACTTTTAATTAAAAAATCACTCAAGCGCCTTGATATTAATAACCATCTGTAAAAAGTTTTAAGATAGCTTTTTGAGATTTTTTATTTGACACTTAATTTTAGAAATTGATAATATTTGAATAACTTATTTAAAATCTTCAATAAAGTTAGCAATTACATATTACAGGTAGGTTTTAAAATAACTGTAAATTTTTTTTTAAAAAATACACTTAGTGGGGGACAACAACTATCGAGTTTAATCAACAAAATTTGTATGGAGTCCAACTCATTTTTCCCTTCTTGGATCGATTCCTTTTTGGGAAATTTTTTTTTTTAAATAAAGATACATTTTACAATGCTTTTGTCATAATATTATTTTTTTTTATTTTTTTGTACGCAGTTTTAAAAATAATCAAGTTGGCTTACAGCGAAGCATGGACAAACTTTGTTAAAAGTTTTCGTTGTTTTATTGACTTATCTCTTTGTAAACTACATATTCTTATCGAGTGCAACCCTATTTTATATAATCAAACTAAATCATTTTTTTTTTTCTTTTTTCTCTTTGTAAACTGTTTTTTCATCAACCCAGATGTAAAGTTAACTAATTTTTTTTATAAACTTATATTAACTACTAGAATGTATTAGTTTATAAAAAAAATACAACAATTCAATAAATATATTAAAATAATACTAAATAGAAAATTAATAAAAAAACAAATTAGAAATTAAGAAAAAAAAACCGTGTAATTAAAAAGTGAAAGCAAATTGGCTCGCCTAGCAGGCAACACAGAGATTGGTAGATACTTAGTAACTTACCAAATTTTTGCTTTCTTATTCTTTACATATTCACAGTTGTTGTGCTAGAAAATATGGATAATTAATTAGCAATATTTTTGTCTTTTCTCACTTTTTTTTCTATATATTTCTGTAAATGATAAGCCTGGGTTCTGTTGGAAATATGGCTACTTGGGATGCTATTTGTGTGGGGAAGGGAGATTCTTTTTTTTTCATGTTGACAGGTTACAGTCTACATTTCTCGATGAAACACATGGACCTACGAGGGTCCCTTTTATTGCCTTTTTATACAAGTAAATGTACACAGTCGCCCACTATTACAAAGAAAATCTAAATGAATGGAAAAAAGTATTGTACTGTTTACAATGTTTTTTGAGATACTTTGGTTTTTTTTGTATTATGTTATATATTTTTTTATGATTTTTTTTAAATTATTTTTGTTTATTTTATTTTTTAAAGTATTGAGAAGATGGTTGAAAATTTAGTTTTTGTAATTTCTTTTCCTTTTATTTTTTTCTTTTTTATGAGGTTAACATGATTTGCGGGTTTATAACGGTAACTTTTTTGAATCTTCTAGTATAAACTAATAAAACCTACATGATTTGAGGTCAACCCAAGTTAACTAACCAAAATTCATAACCTGGATTATGAGAATCATAATAACCTTATATAAAACAAATCAAAATAAATTATGAATTCAGCTTAATTTTCAATCAACTCAATATTAAGGAATGAAATTGAAAAAAAATAATAATTTGAAAAATAATAAAAATTTTGACTTGAGTTAACCTGCTAAACTCGTGACTTGAGTTAGGAAATTGAGATAATATCACAGAAAGTAAACAAAAAATAATCTGAGTATCAACTCAGGTTTTAACCTTTCACGCCCGCTCAGGTTAAAGGAAAAATAAACTCGAGTCAAACTGGGTTAACCCCCGCCAGACATATGACTCGAGTCATGAGATCAAAACAACCTCATAGAAAAAAAAACTAAAATAAATCATGAAGTCTAATTCATAATAATCAACCCAAAGTTTAAATAGTGAAATTGAGAAAAAAAAATATAAAATTAAAAAAAAAAAACTTGAGTTAACCGAGTTAACTCGTTTCGAAGTATGAAATTAAAAAAACAAAAATAATTATATAAAAAAAAAACAAAAAAAAACTATTAAAATGAATAGTTTTTATAAAGTTGTTACAGTAAAAACATCCTATTTTGTTAGGCCTTGTTTAAGGAGACTAATTCAACCCGCTTTTCTAAAATTTTGAGTGTTTTTTGAAAAAGATTTAAAATAATATTTTTAAGTATATAAATATTTTAAGGGGTAAATATATAAAGAAAAAAACCAATATCTAAAAATATTTTTTTAATATTGTTTTTTTTTTTAAAAAAAAAAATCTTTAAAAAATACCCTACACCTAAGAAAGAAAACTGCCCTTATTTTCTGATACGTGTTTTGAATTATTGTCTTTGGCATGGACCCTTATCTTTGACCATTTAAATTTTATTTTAATTTTTAAAAAGTTCTTTTTTGGTGGAATTTATGTGCTTTTAACGAGTGCACTAAATGGACCCATTTCAATAAAGGAGCTTAGCCGGTGCATTTCTTTGGCTTGGACCCACATCTTTGACCATTTGTTTGCCCTTATTTTATTTTTTTACTCTAAAGTAGCCTGAATTAATTTATTAAATTCGTGATTTGAATCAGAAAGATTGATTATAATTTTATAAATAATTAATTTCTTATTATGAGTGCATTACAGCTGCGGGAGCATCTTTGACCATTGTTTGCTTCTTTTTTCTTTTATTTTTTTACTCTAAAGTTTGTTGGATGGGTCCGTAGAATTTGGGTGAACCCCTAACTTTTGCAAAGAGAGCAAACAGTTGTTTTTTTTCGTCTTGTAGGGTGTTTTTTTTAGTTTTGAAAAATTATTTAAAAAATGTATTAAAATATTTTTTTTATTTTTTAAAAATTATTTTTGATAAATAATCTAAAAACATAAAAAATTTCATTTTAAGGTAAAAATAAATTCAAACACACCCTTATTATGAGTGCATTACAGCTAAGGAAGCATAGTAAATTCTGAGTATTGATATTGAAGAGGAAAAACGCCAAACCCTTTACTTTATTCCGTAATGTAATTTTAACTTTGCATTTCAGAAATTTGCAGCTAAAACACGAATATGTTAATCCCATGACTGCCAACAATTTTCACAAATTCCCCAATTAAGGTTAATTATTTTCGATTGGATTTTGATTTTTATAAAAATAAATAATTAAATTAGTTTTTTTTAAAAAAATTAAAATCAAACTAAAACTAATTTAAAACCGATTAAATTTTAATTATTTTAAAAAAAAAACAGTTTAAACCAACCATCCGGTTCTAAATAGTTGTTTGCTTTGCAATATTTGTTGTTGTAAATTATGAAATGACTACTTGGGATGCTCTTTGTAGGGGGAAGTGAGACTTTTTTTTCATTTAGGTGATGGAGTATTTTATATAATTGACTTCATTGACTAATCAGCAGGCATCCTCCATCTAAACTTGTTGACAGGTTCGGCCTACATGATGAAAGACAGGGACCTAGGTCCCTTTAGTTTTATACAAGTAAATGTACACAGGGACCTAGGTCCTTTTAGTTTTATTACAAAAGAAAAGCTAAATGACATGGAAAAGTACTTTACTGTTACAAAATGTTGTTTTTTTAACATTTTTTTTTATATGGTTTGTTTTTTTATTTTTTTGTTTTTTTTTTATAATTTTTTTCAAAATTATTTTTTTTAATATTAAAAATGGTTGAGAATTTAGTTTTATAATTTCTTTTTCTTTTTTTTTCTTTCTAAGAGGTTAATATGACTTGCAGGTTTGTCGAAGGTAGCAAATGTTGTCTCATTTTTATAGATTTGATGGGTTTATAATTAAACTTGATTTTTTATTTTATTTTTTCTCATATTGTTAAAAAAAAATAGTTTTAGAGAAAAATTATGTTATCAAACTTTATGACGTATTAAAAATTAAAGGATATAAAGAGAAACCACTGTTCTCCCAATTGCACTGAGGATTACAATAGTAATCCACACTTTTTTTTTCGCTTTATTTTTTCTTTTGGTGTTTTTTTTGAATTATTGTTTATGATTTTTTTTAAATATATTTTTGTTTGATTTCATCTTTTAAAATTGATATTATTAAGAATTTAAACTTTGTAATTTGTTTCTTTTTATTTTTTTTTATATGAGGTTAACGTGATTTACAGGTTTGCTAAGGTAAATTAGGTTGCTCTGGTTTTTAAGTTTGGTGAATTGTCTTTTTTTTAATTGAATTTAACTTTTTTTATAGTCTATATTTTTTTTTCTCATATAGTTTAAAAAATAGTTTTAGAGAAAAGTCAAAGCTATTAAACTTTATAAAGTAAAAACAATTAAAGGGTGTGAGAGAACCATTGTTCACCTACACACATTGTACTATGAATAACAATAGTAGCGCAGAATGTTTTTTTTTTTTCTTTATGTTTTTGAATTTTTGTCATGATTGTTGTTTCAAATTTGTTTTTATTGATTTTATAATATTGAAATGGTTAATAATTTAGTTTTTATAATTTGTTTTTTTCTTTTATCTTACTTTTCTATAAGGTTAACATGGTTGAGGGTTTGTTAGGGTAATCCCGGTAGCCATGGTTTTCATAGTTTTTAAAACCCCGGACCGGCCCGGCGGGTCGCCCCGGGCATGAGACCGGTCCGGGTGAAGGCCAAAACCCGCTTGGGAATTGGCCCGGCCAGACCCGGTCGACCCGGCAAGACCCGAGCCCAAACCCGTTGACTTTTTTTTTGTTTTTTTTTTTACTAAAACGACGTCATTTTGATTTTTTTTAAAAAAATTAAAAAATAAATTTTGACCCAGCCGACCCGCCGACCCGGTCAGAACCCGGAACCCGGGCCTTGGGCTGGGCCGACTACCGGGCCGGGTCTTAAAACTATGCATGGTTTACGAATTTGGTGGAGTATTTTTTTTTAATTGAACTTAATTTTTTTTTATTGTCTATTTTCTTCTCATATTGTTAAAAAAAAATAGTTTCAAGAAAAAAGTTATGTTATTAAATTTTTATAAAGTCCATGGGTCTATTCACATGTTTGGTTGATTGACTTGGTTTGTGAGTCTAAAAAGTTTTACTTTTTTAAATTAATTTTTTTTCTCCTTAGATACTAAATTAATTGGAAATTTAGTTTCATAATTGATTTCATTTTTTGCCTTTTTTTGAGGTTATCGTAATCTAAAAAACATCTCAGTATTGAGATTGTATTTGATTTTATAATCATCTATTTTGTTATTTGTATAGTTAAATAAAAAATAGATTTTAATTTTTTTTATAATCCTAGTGGAGTCCATAACTCAGTTCACTGGTTTGACTTACTAGCCCAACTTATCCGATTTATAGGTTTGACAAGTTTACCCATCGATATGATATGTTTTTTTTTTGTTTTTTAATTTATTTCTTCCTAATTTTATTATTTAATATTAGATTATTTGAGAAATGTACAGTATTATTGATTTTTGTTTGCTTTCTAAAGATAATCATATTAAACAAATATTTATTTTTAGATTAATATTTAATTTTGTAAGCATTTGTTTTGTAATATGTGTTTGAATTATTGTCTTTTGGCACGGAGCCTTATCTTTGACCATTGAAATTTATTTAATTTTAAAAGTTCTTTTTTGGTGGAATTTATGTGCTTTTACTAAATGCACCCATTTCATTAAAGGAGCTTAGCCGGTGCACTTCCTAAACTTTTGCAAATACCAAACAAAGCAAACAGTTTGTTTTTTTCGTGTTGTAGTGAGTTAATTATTGCCTACAAATCAATTTATTATGATGAGTGCATTACAGCTGCGGAGCATAGTAAATGTGACAATTGAAATGAACAAGGAAAATCAATCTCTCATGAGTGCATTCTAGCTGCGTAGCATAGTAAATAACTTGTTTTTTTTTTATTTTAAATATATGTTTTAGAAATTTGAATTTTTTTTAATTTATTTTATTTTAAATTAAATTTTTTCTTGAATTTTTTTTAATGTAATGTTATAAATTAAATTTTGTTTTGATTTTTTTTATATCATTTTAATTTAAATTAAATTAGCGTGGAACCATAATTCCACCCTTGATGTTATTACTTAATCTTTACTTATATAACCCAAATCTCAAGCTGCTGAAGAGGGAAAATATTGTTTAACAAATCAATAAGTTCTTAACGTATTTGATTATTTATACCTTTTTTTATTTTTTGTGTTTTAAATTATTTTAAAAAAAAAAATTTAAATTTTTAAATTTTTTTTCTTTACTTGAAATTAATATTTTTTTAGTATTTTTTTATCATTTTAATGTAATGATGTCAAAATATTTTTAAAAAATATAAAAATATATTTTTTAATATATATTTTTTAAAAAAAATACTTTAAAAAATAATAATTATTATACTCTCAAAATCATTATACACACAACAAAAACATATAAAAAAGGTAACGGTGAGAGTTTATCAAGGTTTTGCTGGGATATTGGATTCATGGATTTTTTAAAAGTTTTAATAGGCTATGGCCCAGTAGTGTTTGGGCCATGGCCCAAACTAGTCCTAAAATATTTTCTTTCGAGCATTGCCAGGGAGAAAAAATAAATAAAAATTTTATCCTTACTTTGTGGTGATTGAAGGAACGAATGTGCGATGGTCATCAAATCTTTTACTTTGAAAAAAATCTTCTAAAGAATCTATTCTTTACTTACAACTTCCTAAGCACTAAGCATAATAGCATAAACAATCCTTGTAGAAAAGCAAGTGATGTCTCTCTCAGAATCTGAGATGTATCAGAGATCAAAGATGATCATGACCTATCCTATCTTATGTACTTTCTCAAGAGTTTTTAATAATGATTAGTGATTTGATGCTAATTAATTTTTATTTAGGTTAAAAATTAGATTTAAAAATATGATAAAAAATAGAATAAAAAGTCCTACTATTAATAAAAAAACAATCACGAATTTTGCATTTTAGATCATATAAGAAAAAATAAATAGATTAAATATATATAAAATGTTGCCTTGGTCTACGAGTTTTGGTAGAGTTATTTTTTTTTTAATTGAACTTGACTTTATTAACATTTATTTTTTTCTTACATAGTTAAAAAAAATAGTTTTAGAAAAAAAAATATTATTAAACTTTATAAAAATCTATGGATCTATTCACAATTTTAGTATATTACAGGTTATATGACCCGCACAATGTCGTGGGTCAATTTGTTTTGCATTCAAAATGTATATATAAAAAAAAAAGCTAAGATTTAAAAGTGTTAGGTCTTTTTGTAAATTTATATTCAAGAGTCTTGGGTTTGGCTGTAACGCCTGACCCAAAAGTAATATTTATAATATTAATAATAACATTAAGCTTGCATGACCCAAGTTTTAGTGAGTCTGGCTACAATACCAGATTCAATAGGCTTGGATGTAGGTATGGTTGTAAGGTCGTGTCATAAAAGTGTGATAATTAAATAGATTAATTAAAAAAAAAAAGAAAAAAAAACCAACAACAAGAAAAAAAACTAATGAAGAAAAAGAAAAAAAAATTGAATCAACTGGGTTAACCCTTCAAACCAGGTTAACCCGTCAAACCTAGGATTTGCGTCATGAAAGTTTGATAACTAAATAAGAAAAAAGAATTGACGGGTTAATCCAGAATTAACTAGGTTAACCGTCAAACTAGGTTGACCCATCAAGTCTGGGATACGTGTCATGAAAATCTGATAATTAAATAGAAAAAAATACAACATTAACAAACTAAACTAAATGAAAAAATTAATTAAAAAGAAAAAAAGCAAAAAAAAAAAAAAAAAATCGAGTTAACTTGTTAAACCAGGTTAACCGGTCAAAACTAGAGGTTCGTGTCATGAAAGTCTGATAACTAAATAAAAAAAAACTTAACATTAACAAACTAAATTAAAAAAAAAATCATTAAAATAAAAACAAAAAAAAAGCAAAAAAAAAACCCCATAAAAAACATAGAAAAAACAAATTTTTTTTTTATAAAAGATAGCTCAATTTTTCACTGCGGATTGCACTGTACAATGCATACTGAAACACAGAGCGATTTTAATATATGTTATAATGTAATTTCTTATGCATTTTTTCTATTCTTTTTTCAATTTTTTAAACATATTTGTTTATTGATAGAATAACACGGTTGCATTTAAGTTTTGTTTTTTTTTAATTCAAAATGACAACGTTTTGAATTGCAAAGCAAAATTTCTTTTTTTAAGGGTCCTTAAGTTTGGTGTCTTTTCAAGTTTGGTTCTTGCATATTTAATTGTTTTATTTTTGGCCAATTTCAACCCTTTTTTCTTTATTTTTTTCTCAACTTCATCTTGATTGCATTACATATAGTCCTTAAATATTGATGTGTTTTTCAAATTGGTCCTTAGCTTTCCAATTTTCAATTATTTAACGAATTTCAATCTCCCCACTGATAGTAATTTTTCTCTTTTTTTATTGTTTTTTTTTTGAAATATTTTTTCTCGTTAAAATATATTTTTTTTAAATATTTAAAAAGGGTTAAAAATCGTGTTATAATAACATAAATAAACAAGATTTGGAAAGTGGATGTAAAGAGGTGAATTTATCAACGAAAGAGTAGGAGGTGGTTGTGATGGTCTAGAGAGTGAAGGCGGCAACGTCAATGATTGTTGTTAGTAGTAAGCGGTGGTATTTTTTTTTTTTTTCAGGCGGCGTCAAAGTTTGCAAGAGTGTTGCTTGCCTCAGGTAGAGTAGATATAACAGAGATCTAAAACCCTATTTTTATGACAAAATGTTGAGTTTTAAGTTTACTTTGGCATTAGGAATCCATCAAACTTGAGTCCTCCCTTCTCTCTTGGGTTGCAAGGATAAGTTCCGTTAATTGTCCGAATTGGAATGAAGATGTAATTAGAGTTAGGTTAACTTCAATAATGGGAGATTAATTTGAGAAATATTTTAATAATATGTACAAAGAAATATAAGAAACAGAAATATATCAAGTCATCTATCAGAGGCATCCATGAAGTTTCTAAAAAACTAGAAAAATTTTCTAAACATTATAAAGAAGGTATGGGAAGGGGATGTTTCACATTCATCAGAGAACATCATAGAGATTCTCCTAATGCAATCGTCGACTTTATTGGAAGAATCAAATCACTGAAATATCATAGGTTCAGCATAAGAAGCAAGATAGATCCAACATATCTACATTATACCTAATCCAAAAAATTAGCCTACGAAACAGACATAAATTCTTCAAAATCGAAAATAAACAAACGTGCACAAGCATATAAAAAAATTTGCCTAGCTTTTCACATAAAATCCTTCATTTTTCTACATGATTTCAATACCCTCTTTGCGAATTTAATTAATTAAATTCACTCAAAATCAAAACTTTAATTTATTCACTAAATCACAAATTAACACATAAATTAACAATATTTTAAATAAGATATGTTGAATAAAATAAAGAGGCAAGCCAATAATTCAGAACAACCACATGTTTATCAATTTATTGATGACAAATCATCACACACAGCTAGCCAAGAAAATTACACATAGCAGACACTCTGAGCCTTAAGCTGATCTTCATAAGTGACAAACTGTTGAAGAAGATCTTAGCCGACAGGACCCTCACAGTAGTAAACCTGAAGAAATTAGACAAAAATAGAATTTAATAATAATGTATGAAGCTCAAAGAAATTTAAATTGCTAGATGAATTAGTTAACTTTGCATTTTATCATGACATGACGTGCCTTGTCTTGTTCTTTTGCTCTGGTTAAATCTGATGGAGTTCCACTTGAACCTGTCATTCTAAAACACAAGAGGTTGTGTCAAATAAACATTGAAAAGAATTTAAAAGGAAAAACAGGAATTGAAGAATGGATAAAAATGTGAAACTAAATATGATATATTTAAATACTTATAATTCGTACCTAATCAGATGTTTCTTCACCACTGTCATCATTGGCAACCTTGATTTTAGGGATATGTTTGATCTTGGGCCAATCTTCTCCTGTTCCCCTTCGACATTTTTTGCTCAACGTTGGACAATCACTGATCTCAAGATTTTGAAGTTTTTTTAA
The DNA here is from genome assembly GCF_005239225.2 of Populus alba. Taxonomy (NCBI): domain Eukaryota; kingdom Viridiplantae; phylum Streptophyta; class Magnoliopsida; order Malpighiales; family Salicaceae; genus Populus; species Populus alba. The sequence continues at coordinate 19,562,093 of NC_133300.1, read as the reverse complement.
ATTGCAGATGCACTCCGGCATTTCTTTAATGTTTGCACAGTCTCTGATGATAAATGTTTGTAAGGATTCTGCAGATCCTTGAAGAAACTTTTCTGGTAAAGCAATAGTTGATGGTAAGTTATCAAACATTACAATACGAAGGGAAAGGGAAAGAGGTTGAATTTTTTCCTCATTCTTTTCTTCTATCGTCATCAAATCAAGCTCTTCAGAGTAGTTAGGCATTTTATGCTTCTTGGCAGAGAAATCAAGCTATCACATCCAACAATAACCAAATTTCGAAGACTTCTAAGACCTTGCATATCTTCGCACAAATTTTCTAGATTTTCACACCCAATAATTAATAAAGTTTGAAGAAATTTCAAGCACCCAATCCCTCCTTCTGGCAACTGCTTCTGCTCAGTAACTAGAATTAAAAATCTAAGGCTGATCATGTACCTCACATCTTTGGGCAGCTCTTCTAATGGAACACCTGTAAGCAGAGCTTGCAAGTTTTGCAATTTAAAAATAGATTTTGGGAGTCTTTTTATTTTTGTGTTATTTCCAAAATGAAGATATCTCAAATGTTTCAAGGCGCCAAACATTTTTGGAAAAGCCTCAAATTCAGCATCATCTATTAATTCCAAAGACCGCAAATGCTTAAACTCTAACAAACATTTCTCAAAGTCTGTTTTGCATGTAGGCCCCACTATACTATCTGCAAAGACTATTGACCGCACTTGATGGAAGTTGTTTGGGGACTTGGGGAGAGTTTTATGAAAAAATAAATCAGAGTCAAGAACTGTCACATGACGGGTCATTTTGGAAATTTGGTGGTTTTGAGAGCTTATGATTGAAAACTCATTTTGAGCCAATGATGATGCAAGGTCATGCATTAAATCATGCATCTTAAAGATAGCTCCAACCATCCCATCCTTATAATCTTGGAAGAAACATCTTGAGATCAACTCGCGCACATAACGCAAGCCAACATCTTCCAACTTCTCATTTGGATTTGATGATTGAAGAATGAGCCCATGTGCCATCCAAAATTGCACCAATTCGAGATCTACGAACTCGTAATCTTTCGGAAAAACCGAACAATAAAGAAAGCATCTTTTCAAGTGAGTCGGCAGTCTTTGATAGCTTATTTTCAAGGCAGGTAAAATGCCATCTCCCTCTTCTTCCCACTTCTCACTGTCTCTCACCGATTCCCACTCTTTTTCATCAGTCTTACCATACAGTTGAGTCCCTAAGTTAATCACTGCCAGAGGAACTTGCTTGCATTTCTCCACTATTTCTTTCCCAATTGCAACCAAATTTGAATGCAACTCCATTTGCCCTTCCTTGAATGCACACTTGTTAAACAACGACAGACAGTCCTTCTGACCAAGAAGACTTAGGTTGTACGCAGTAACAGTACCCATAATCTCAGCAACACGTTGACTACGGGTAGTTACTATGATCTTACTTCCACCAGCACCTTTTGATAAAAAAGGCTTCAACAACAACCATTTTTCAGCATCTTCATTCCAAACATCGTCCAAAAGAAGCAAGTATTTCTTACCATTCAAAATTCCTTCAAGTTTTTTTTCAAGTTCACCCTCATCCAAATCCGCACATCTTTCCCCAGTTGCAGATTTAATAATTTTTTGTATCACTTGTTTCAAGGAAAAATCATCTGAAACACATGCCTCCATCTTCAGATCAAAATGACTTTTTACATTTTCAGCATCACACACCGATTTGGCAAGAGATGTCTTCCCCAAGCCTCCCATTCCTACAATCGGAAGGACAAAGGGATGTGCATCATGATCAACCTTAGAAGGTGCTTCTAAAAGGCTGATGATACGTTCTTTGTCTTTGTCTCTTCCGATAAGACCGGAAAAGTTCTCAAAGGATCGGTTCATCTCTGTTTCCTCATCAATAGGCTGCTGCTCGCTGAGGTTGAACTCAGACTTAAGAGATGAAATCTCAGCTAGTCTTTCTATGATGCTCTTTATCTTATGACCCATTCTTAAACGGAATGCAATCCTATTAGAGCTTGAAAAGAAGCGCCGTACCTTTCTGCAGGTGCTCCCTGTTTGTTTTCACCACCTGCCTTCGTAAAGTTTCGCACTCGATTTCATCCAGCACGTCCTCTGCATCATACAAGACTTCTCTGAGCTTATGGAGCCAGAGCCGAATCCTGTCATTCTTTGATTGTTGCTTCTCAGCATCGGACAGCACCGCGTTGATGGCTTTCAATCTCTCTTCAAGACGTGCAAGGTCATCTTCAAGTCCCCATGCCAAACGAAATTCTTGAACAGCACAAGAGCCTAACTTCCCTAAAAGGGATTTTGCAATCTCGGTTGCAAAAGCTTCCGCCATTTTCTTTTTGAGTGGAGAGAGGAGAATTAGTTGATAGGAAAAATGATTGAGATGAGAGTGAAGTTATGTTTTCAGAATGGCAAACCTCTTGATTTCTAGCTACGAGCATGCATGTAAAGGCAACACAAACGCCTGTAATTTTTGTTCCTGACATTCCCTTGCTCTTTCATTTATCTCTTACTTTGGAAACAATCTTCCTAATTAGAATCTATCCCTTACTTGGAACTTCCTAAGCAGTAAGCACAATAGCATAAACAACCTTTGTAGAAAAGCAAGTGATCTCTCTCTCAGAATCTGAGATGATCATGACGTTTTGAAGATGATAGTGATGATGTATTGTTAATTAATTTCAGTTATGTATGTATGTTTGTATATATGATCAAATTACAACCTAATCAATCAAAAAGAATTTTGAGCTACACTTAATTTTTAATTAAATAAGATTATAAAGAATTTAAACAACATACATTTGTGATTTAACATTGAAATGGAAGGATAAACAAGAGTAAAATAATTTTGAATTAAAAAAAAAAAAAAAAAGGAATGTCACGAAAACAAAAAAATTCCCATCCTTGAAATTCCTTAGCCCTTCCTCCTCGAGTTAACCTCTCTTAAATTCCCTCGTCCTAAAAAACCATCAAAAACATTCCTTCAACTTCAATATTCTTTCAATGACAAAAATGGGTGGCTTGATTGGGGGCGGCGGCGCATGTTATCTTTGACTTATTGACGCTGTTTCCTTCATCATATAGTATATCTTGTCTGCTTCTTAATACTTTTTTTTTAGCTGTTATCTTTTTTGCTGAATGGCTTCTGAAGGTAAGAAGAGCTTAAATCTATATCATTACAAAAAAAAAATGGATGACTTGATATGTTATTTGATGTTGTTTCATATAATTTGAGTTAAGATCTCATGGATTTACACTTAGAAAAAAGGAGAATTCAGGGACGCAATTGAAAAGCTAGTTTAATTGGTAATGTTATTTGGCGTTATACCAAGTGTATTTGAGTTTATATCTCATTAGTATTGCATTACAAAAAAAAAAAAAAAATTAGTGTCATTCTTATTTATGTTAATAGTTTTTTTTTCTCTCTTTTTTTGATAGTATATTTATGTTCATAGTTGATCACCACATTCTTGTACTTTCATGATTAGCATTCAAATCCAGCCCCTGTTTGCCCTGTTTGATTGTCATAATTCTTTCTATAAAGAGCTCGACCTCATTTGCAACCAATATCTTCTATTTTCTTCATACACCATGGAGATAATCGCACTATTTGCTCTTCTAGTGAAAAAAAACTTGTGCTCGTCCTACGTTGCACCGGTTAGATTATTAATTATTTAACAAACAAATGATTTGCCTTTGATTGAGAGGCATTTTGGCATTTTCACAAGTCCAAAACGGAAGCACAACTCAGATATCTTGGTCCACAGGCCATGGAAACTTCAATTTATGCGTGGAGTTTTTTCTGAACTTCGTCGGGTAGCATCAACTACAACTTCTGTTAGCTGATTCTTGAATGATAGCAATGAAATATCAGACAGCCCCTGGAGGAACATGAAATATGGATTTAGTAATGGAAGAAGGGGATCAAAGCCTAGGTGGTGAAGGCCAGTTACTTGACATAATGTGGGAAGAACTTGACATCTCAGGTTGCTCTACAAGTCGTTGAATGGACGCTGCAGCTGTCCGACTGAAGAAGGAAGGCATCCTTGCATGTTGCATAATTAACTAGCTATATATTTGGGTGACCATGTCAACCTATGCTAAATCTACTGCTTGTGTTGAGGAATGGTAGTCAAAATTAATGATATGATGTTTTTCCTTTCTCGTATCTTGAATCAACTTGGTGTTGATCCTTGTATTTCAGAAAATATGGAATGGAACCGAAGATGATCATATTCCTCTGATGATTTTTCTAGCTAATTTCGTCGTGTTATTGCAATGCCTGATTTTGTACCAGTATTAGAACAAGCATGAGGTGATAACAACAAGATGTTCATCAATTTATTAATGAAAGAAATTATCACAGACAGCTTGCTGAGGAAATCAAGGCAGGAGGAATTAAACAATAAGGAAGATCAGTCTAGCCTCAGGCTGGTTTTTGCAAGCAACTAAACTGTTTGTAAAAGATCCGAGCTGACGGGACCCTGGTGACAAGAAACCACACCAAAGATCAACAACAAGAGAGAAAAATTGAAGAATCAAATAAAAATATAAAACTAAATATGAGAATGTTAAATTCTCATAATTCTTACCTGATTCGATGTTTCTTCTCAGATGTCATCATCGTCAATCTTGATTTTAGGGATATGAGCGATCTTTGGCCAATCTTCTCCTGTTCCCTTTTGGCACCTTATGCTCAACCTTGGACATGTTCTGATCCGAAGATTTTGAAGTTTCTTTAAATTGCCAAAGCACTCTGGAATTACTCTAATGTTTGGACAGTCTACGATAATAAATATTCCCAAAGAGTTCGTTGATCCTTGAAGAAACTGTGTTGGTAATGCTTCTGTTGCTGGTAATTCTGCCAACAGTACACTTTGAAGGGAAAGTGGTTGGATCTCTTCCTCTTTCTCTTCCTCTATTGTCATCAAATAAAGCTTTTCACAACTGATAATAAGCAATTTCTCCAATGCGGTTAGGCATTTCATGCTTCGTGGTAAGGAAATCAAGTTATTACATTCGCAAATAAACAATTTTCGAAGACTTTTAAGACCTTGTATATCTTCACAAAAATATTCTAGATTTTCACACAAAACAATGAATCAAGGTTTGAAGACACTCCAAACACCAATCCCACCTTCTGGCAACCGCTTCTGCTTGAGTAGTTAAATCTAAAAATCTAAGGCTGATCATGTACCTCACATCTTGGGCAGCTCTTCTAATGCGTCCCTTTACATGTATCCAAAGCTTGCAAGTTTTGCAATTTAAAAATAGATTTTGGGAGTCTTTTTATTTTCACGTTCCTTGTCGAAAATTAAGATATCTCAAATGTTCAAAGCCCCAATTATCTCTTCAAAAAAGCCTCAAATTCAGAATCATCCATTAATTCCAAAGACCGCAAATGCTTAAATTTTGACAAACATTTCTCAAATCTTGTCTTGCATGTAGGCCCCACTGTAGACTATCTGCAAAGGTATTGACCGCACATGGTGGAACTCATTTGAAAACTTGGGAAGAGTTGATGAAAAATGAATCAGAGTGAAGGACTGACAAATGACGACTCGATTTGGAAATTTGGTGGTTTTGAGAGCTTATGATTGAAAACTCATTTTGAGCCAATGATGATGCAAGATCATGCATTAAATCATGCATTTTAAAGGTAGCTAACGCAATCAAATCCTCATAATCTTGGAAGAAACATCTTGAGATCAACTCGTGCACATAACGCAAGCCAACATCTTCCAACTTTCAGTTTGGATTTGAAGATTGATTGAATGAGCCATGCGCCATCCAAAATTGCACCAATACGAGATCTAGGAACACATAATCTTTTGGAAAAACGGAAGAATAAAGAAAGCATCTTTTCAAGTGAGTTGGCAGTCTTTGATAGCTTATTTTCAAGGCAGGTAAAATGCCATCTCCCTCTTCTTCCCACTTCTCACTGTCTCTCACCGATTCCCACTCTGTTTCATCAGTCTTACCATACAGTTGAGTCCCCAAGTTAATCACTGCCAGAGGAACTTGCTTGCATTTCTCCACTATTTCTTTCCCAATTCCAACCAAATTTGGATGCATTTGCCCTTCCTTGAATGCACACTTGTAAAACAACGACAGGCAGTCTCTGACCAAGAAGACTTAAGTTGTACGCAGTAACAGTACCATAATCTCAGCAACACGTTGACTACGGGTAGTTACTATAATCTTACTTCCACCAGCACCTTTTGATAAAAAAGGCTTCAACAACAACCATTTTTCAGCATCTTCATTCCATACATCATCCAAAAGAAGCAAGTATTTCCTGCCGTTCAAAATTGCTTCAAGTTTTTTCTTTAGTTCGCCCTCATCCAAATCTGCACATCTATCCCCAGTTGCAGATTTAAGAATTTTTTGCATCACTTGTTTTAAACCAAAACCATCTGAAACACATGCCTCTATTTTCATTTCAAAATTAGTTTTTACAATCTCATCATCATGCACCGATTTGGCAAGAGCAGTCTTCCCCAATCCTCCCATTCCAACTATCGGAAAGACAAGGGGATGAGCATCACCAACCTTAAAAGTTTCTACTAAAAGGTTGATGATGCGTTCTTTGTCTTTATCTCTTCCGATAAGTCCGGAAAAGCTCTCAAAGGATCGGTTCATCACTGTTTCCTCATGTAAGACATGACTATCGATAGTCTGCTCGCAGAGGTTAAACTGAGACTTAAGAGACTCGATTCTAGCTAGTCTACCGATGATGTTCTTTATTTTATGACCCATTCTTAAACGAAATGCAATCATGTTAGACCTTGAAAAGAAGTGTTGTACCTTTCTGCTGGTGCTCCCTGTAGTTTTCACCACCTTCCTTCGCAAAGTCTCGCACTCAACTTCGTCTAGCACGTCCTCTGCATCGTACAAGACTTCTCGGAGCTTCTGAAGCCACAACCGGATCTTGTCATTTTGTTCCTGTTGCTTCTCGGCATCGTGCAACAGTGCATTGATGGCTGACAATATCTCTTCAAGATGTTCCAGGTCAGCATCAAGTCCCCATGCCAAACAAAATTCTTCAGAGGCAAAAGAGCTTAACTTCCCTAAAAGGGATTTTACGATTTCGGTTGCAAAAGCTTTTCCATTTTCTTTTTGAGTAGAGAGGAGAAGTGGCTGCTAAGAAAAGTGATTGAGTTGAGAGTGAAGTTATGTTTTTAGGAATGAAAACCTCTTGATCTCTAGCCACGAGTATGAATTAATAATTAACATTCATGTAAAGGCAATGCAAACGCCTGTAATTTTTGTTTGTGACTTTCCCCTATTCTTTCCTTCGCTAGCGATTAATGTATCTCTTACTTTGGAAACAAATTTCCTAAGAATCTATCATTTACTTGGAACTCCCTAAGAAGTAAGCACAATAGTATAGACAACCTTTGTACAAAAGAAAGTCATGTCTATCTCAGAATCTGAAGTGCATTTGATCAAAGATGATCATGGCCTACACGCGGAAACATGCTGATTTGTTTACTGTAGAGAGATTTCTTCCATTATAAGCTTGAGTTCCCTTTTGAACTCTGAAATTTCGCCAGACAGGTAGAGAAAATACCAGAATAATTCGTGTCAACAAGTCATTACATGAAGTCATTCATTTCCCCTCTACACGCGGAAACATGTCAACAAGTATAGAATCTCTTCAAATATCTTTTGGGCTGATGTGTTGGACTATCTGCCATTGAAGAAAAAATCTGATGTCATTCTTGTTTATCTTCATACTTCACGACATCATTGTACTTTATTAGCATCCAAATACAGCCTCAATTTGTGTGTCATAATTGTTTCTATATTGAGCCCAACATCATTTGCTACCAATGTATCCTATTTTCTTCTTGCAGCATGAAAAGAATCGTACTATCTGCTCTTTTTGTGAAAATAGTGGTGCTTCCTCTTGAGAAAACAAGAAAGAAGCACAAGAGGTGGTTTGAAAGATGACTTGAAGACAGAGCTCAAATCCAATACTTCAGTTGAAAATGCGCTGGTACAAAGGCAGTGGATTCTTGACATACACTTAACTGGCATGTGCTTGAATCTTTTACCTTTTTTATAAAAAAAAAAAAAAAAAAAACATACTGCTTCATCAACCAAACATCACTTCCACATAGTACAACTAAAAATTCCCAGTTCATCTTTATTTACTTCAAAAGCTCCAATTCTGCCATGGTTAAATACTCGTAAAAGACCAACCTATAGATGGTTTGACTTTACCCAACTCTTCGTGAACTCCTGTGATGTTACGGTTCTGAAACAAAAGGAAAACACTGTATCATAAACCTCATAAAACGAAAGGAATAAAAGATTGATCATTTAGTTCTGGAATGGATGTTGCAGCTGTGTGACAGAAGAAGGAAGTCATCCTTGCATGTTGCATAGCTAGCTATATATATTCTTTGACCATGTCAACCAATGCTAAATCTACTACTCATGTTGAAGAATGCTATAATAGTTAATTTTTTAGTTTTAGAATACACTTCATTAAAAATTGAAGGTTCTCATCATCCAAGAACTCATTAAATTCCTCCAAATTTATTATTTACAAGGCTGAGGGAGGGATGAAGTACTGTGGATAGCAGGAATAGGCGGCGGCTTTCATGGACTCACTTTGTAAAGCACCAGCGAGGTGCATGGAATCCTGAAAATTGAAGGTTGAAAAGAAGTTAACAAATTTGGTTATATGGAAAGCGTTGAGCTTGGAACTAGAAGGGAAGAACACCAAAATTATTAACAAAAGGCTGCAAAGTGATCTCACTATAAGAATTATGATTCTCGTTTTTTTATCAGCATCTCGTATTTGCAATTCCAGCTTTGAAGATGGAAAATTTGTACACTGTGTTCATCCAGTTTTAAAGGACGGTGGAAACTGTACTATCTGCTCTTCTAGTGAAAATAACGGTGCTGCCTTTGCTTGCATAAGGGAAACATTAAAGTCCTTTAATTTAAACAACTCACAAGAAGCTGCGGTTTCAAGTTGTTTTGATACAGAGTATGGCAGACAGGGTTTGGATGCATCAAACGTCAAAGGAACGGGCTAGAGGAGACAGTCACCTTTGAATCCTGCTCTTTCATAAATATATCCCATGGAAAAGAGGATCTGGTTGAACAACAGAGTTTCAAAAATACGTTTGAGACTGCTGCTGTTGCTGATATTCTTGGAATGAATTTTGAAGTCTACATTCAAAGTGTTCTTTTAGTTCTTCTAGGTGCTTGTATAATTATTAAAGATGTGTTTATCCTTTCAAGTCACTTGAATTATCCTTAGACTAGGATACATATTTGTATTGGGAACATAGGAATCCAAGTCAAAGTCCTTGGGACTTCCTCTCCTGGGAGAGTAGTATGATGTGAAAGAGTTTTGTCTTCCACCATACTTCCCTCTCCCTTCAATTATTTCCAACAGATATAGTCAGGAGCCTTTTCAAAGGTTGGTACTAAGAAATATCAGAAGTTTCTGGCATAACATTTGATTTATGGGATTCTTTTGACTTCATTTTGATGTTACAGAAATTAATGGTACTAAGGAGAAGGTTAGCGTGGGTATCATATCACCTTACCAGGCTCAAGTTCATGTAATTCAAGAGAAGATTGGAAAATTCATTTCAAATTCTGACAGAGACTTTTCTGCAAGTGTTGGCACGGTTGACAGTTTTCAGGGTGGAGAGGAGGATTTTATATTTATCTCCACTATTCGAAGCAATGAGAAAGGATCGGTGGGTTTTGTTTCGAATCTTCAACGAGCAAATGTGGCGCTGGCTCGACCAAGGTACTAATTAAGAATTAACATAACATCAGCAGCTCCCAAGTTTGTTTTTTTTTGCCTCCATTCGTATTTGAGACGAGCAAGGTACTAAATAGAATGGACTTCTTTGTTTACTTCTTAAATGAGACGGAAAGGTTGCAGAAAGTCTATCTCGGATGTAAGACAAGTTGACTGGAAGGTAACAGTGGAAAGCAAGTTCCTGTTTTGATTTCACTCCAGATCAAGAGTGAAATGATGACCTTAACTTGGGTAAGCTCATACAGAGAAGAGGTTCACATCCAATCAGAGCTCATAGGGCACAGGGAGCTTACAGGTCAATTTGAACTTGTAAACTTTTTTGTGTGGAGGCATTGTCTTTGGATATTAGGAAACGAAGCAAGCTTAGTGAAGAGATGCTCTATATGGAAGAGGATACAATTCCAAGCAATGACGATGTTTCTATAATGCTGAAGAGGATGAGAGTTTGGCACAGGCTAATATAGCTAGTGTGGAGCTAGCTTCTTTCCCTTTCTGTTGGTAAAAGAATGGAAGCCCATTAATCTCCTCCTGACAAAACAATGGGAAAGCACCGAAACTGGTGCCTAAAGTAAAAATGGTAGGCATATAAATCACACACATATATAACGCAGGCCAACATCTTCGAAGTGTTCATTTGGATTTGATGATTGAATGAGTCCATGTGCCATCCAAAATTATACCAATATGCATGTTCTTATATAATGCTTTCTAGCATTACTGGGTAGAGTAGGTAATTATAATAGAGATCTAAAACACTATTTTTATGACAAAATGTCGAGTTTAAGTTGAATTTGGCATTAGGAATCCATCGATCTTGAGTCCTCCCTTCTCTCTTGGTTTGCCAGGACGAGTTCCAATAGGCTTAACTTTTGAAGAAATAAAAGGCCAGTTGTCATTAACGACTGCTACTTTCATATGAAAAGAATCTGGTTGTTCCCTTGAGATGGTCAGTAGATCCCAGTGGTGCTTCCAAATGCAGGAGTTTAGTCTTTACACATCCTGAAGCTCATCCTTTGAAACTTCTATCATGAACAATGGCTTCACTTGGTACTAGGGATGAAACTGAAGCATCAGCGATGACTAGGTAAACATTGATCAAGGGGAAGAGAACTAATTTAGTTGTCTTTTATTTAGTTGATTTAATACACTATCAGCTACAGCTTACTTCCTGTTTTATCATTGTTAAGAAAATGGGGCTGAGCTGCTGAGGTTTTATCAATATCAGACAGCAGTGGAGGTTCAGGAAGTATGGTAGCTAGGGACCCGGCGGTGGAGCGATCGACGAGATTAAAGGCGAGGTGGTGGCTAGGATTGGCCATGCAATGGTTAAAATTTATGTGCCAACAAATATATATATGGAAAAAATAAATGTAAGATTAATATAGAAGAGGAGATCATTTTATTAGCATATATATAGTAATGAAAATTCAATATTGTGTCATCATATGATTATTGAAAACTAAAAGCGTTCTTTCTTATTCATCAAACTGCTACTAATGTCGGCCGCCGGTAGGGGATCACTCCTGCGTCATTCCTCTTCAAACAAAGAGGAAATAAAATTCTTAACATATAATAAGAAAACTCAACGTGGATATAGTACTGAATGTGTTTCCTTTTTACCAAACTGCTACTAATCCATTAGCTCCATGACCTCCATTCAAGGCGCCGGTGGCGGGGAGCTCCTGCATCGCAACTCTTTTTCACAAGGTCTGCGCCATGGACTCTGAGGCGGTTGTTGACATATGGCAGGATCCTTTTTTGGGTCACATAGTTGACTACCACCTTCCCCCATAGTTGGAGGACTAATGTATGTTTCCAATATGCCAAGGCTTTTGTAGGGAAACTTCACTACAACACTTGTATGATCATCTCTTAATTCCCTTGCCAGAGAGGGGTTCATCGTCATTAAGAGCATGGAAATCCAAAACCCTAAAATAGCCAGCTTTCTGGTGAGGGCCATCGTAAATATTGATGGTAAATCAGAAGGAAAGAATCGTCAAATTTAGATGAAAGATCAGAAGGAAAGGAAGTTTGGTCATACGATATTGAAATGTTTCCTATATATATATATAAAAAAGATGTCATAACCATTATTAGGTCAAAGCTTTCAATAGATATCATAATTAAGGAGTAATTAAAGAATTTAAGGATTTTATTTTTATTTCCGTTTTTAAATCATGCCACGAGTACCAATGTAATTAAAAATTAAATGATTTTATTTTTATTTCCATTTTTAAATCATACCACGAGTACCCTCATTGTATAAATTAAATAATTAGATTTTTAATTATAATTCTTGGGTTCTACAACTTAAACAGTTGAATCTTGAGGATCTCTTCTGATAAAATCACAAATCATTCTCAGTGAGTGGATTCGGAAATTAAACGGTTGAGATTTTTGAATCTCGAGTAATTAATAGTATTTCTACTTTAAATTAATTGATGGATATGACAATTCCATGTGAAACATTTTTTCATAGAAATTATAGCTTAATCTTGAAATATCAAAATTCATAGCTTGAAATATCATTAATATTTTGAAATATTAATATCTTGAAATATATTATATGATATTTATAATTGTTCCATCATTTCTTTATTTTGAATTAATTAACATTAATAACTTGGAATATCATTAATATTTAAAACATCTATTATCATTGATATTAATTTTATAATTAATATTATGAAATGTCTTTAATATTTCAGAATATTAATGATATTTCAAGCTATTAATGATATTTCAAAATACGGGACAGGTTAATTGCCATATTAGTTATGAATTCCATATATGCATTTAAACATGTTTTCCATACACAATAAAAAGTCTTTTGTTTCTTTTTTCTTTTTCTTTTTCTTTTTGCAAAGGCACTAGTTATAACATAACCCGTCAAGTAGAAAAAAAAAAATTTCTTAAACAATTAAAGTGTATATTTTCATTATTTTTATCAAAAAATCATTTCAATCTAATATAGCTTTAATATAAAGTGGGGTCTTAGCATATGATTTATATTATTCTTTAATATATTCCATCAGGTACTTGCATAAATTTACACTACTTTCTGTTTAATTTTTATCAAATAAATGAAGATGATAAGATTTGAACTTGTGACCGCTTAATCATCAAAGTTCTAATAACATGTTCAAAAAATCATATCAACCTAATAGTTTAAGTTATTGAGTGAGATCCAAGATATAATTTATATTATTCTCTAACAATTTTTTTTATTAAAAGAGAAAAAGAAAAATTGCATCCAAATGCAAAATTAAGCTATTAATGTTAATTCAAGATCAGACATGTTTTTCATACACAAAAAATAAAAAAAAAATTAATTTTACAATATATATATATACACATACACACATTACTCATTCTCTCCTAAAATCAAGAAGAAAGCTCAATAAAACACGAGAGGTAACTTAATTGGTCAGATTTTGAATTTTTTTTTTAATAGTCACAAGTTCGAGTCCTTTCAAAAATTCTGGAGGTTTATATAATTGTTAGTTTCAAAACTTATAAGGATTAATCGAGGTACGCGCAAATTAACTTGAATACCTATATTAATCTAAAAAAAAAAGAAAAGAAAGCTCAACAAATATAAATTATATAAAGTTTGAATTCAATATCATCATCATCATTATTGAAAAAAAGAAAACGGATAAAAGATGTCCTTTAAAATAAGTAAACCAAGGTTCGGTCGTGCATTTTGGTGTTATAATACATCTAATCTCTTGCTCGCTTTTGAGGTGGTGGCTTTTCATGAAAAAAGAGAGGGTGAGATGGTAGGCTTTGATTCGACGAGAATGAGTTAGTTAAAGTGAGTTATATAGTGTGTTTATTTTTATATTTTAAAAATATTTTTTTAAAAAAATATTTTTATTTTTATATTATTTTAATGTACTGATATTATATATTATTTTAATATATTTTTAAATAAAAATTACTTTAAAAAACAACTATTTCATAATACAAAACATGTTCTCAGTACACCAATTTTATTCATGTCATTGAGGAAATCCCAAAACTAATTGAAGTGAATAGTTAAGCATGATGTTATACATATGATGCTATTTGATAAAAAAAAAATTTAGTTAAAGAGATATAAATAAAAATATAAAATAAAATTTTCTAGAATAGTTTTGGATTGATTTATATTTTTAAAATAAAAAAAAATATGAAAACATGTCTTTATTTTCTATTTCAAAATAATAACTAAATGTAATTTTAACCTATTTTTTTAATTTTTATGTTTGAATTGATGATAATAAAAAGACAGGAATATATTCCTTTGTAATATTAAATCTAGAATCCAAGGAAACCATCCTGAATAAAGATGTTTCCCATTTTGCCCATACTTTATTTTTGTTTTCCAAAAAAGGGCCTCTTTTTCATCCTTTGCCTTTAACAATGTCTCCATTTCATCGTGCAATTCAATACTCAATGAATGAACACTTGCCCTTTTTTTTTTTTTTTTTTTTTTATTATATCTTTTATAAATGTAAAGGTAAACCCATCTTATGTGTACTTATAAATGAAATAAAAAGGAGAAAAACCTGAATTTTATTACTACTACTCAAATTTCTCTCAAACTAATTGAGTTTATTGATTTTTTTCTATCAAATATTCTCAACTAGATCTTTCCATTTAAAATTAATGTAGTTTTCAACCCAAAAAAATGTAAATTTCTCTTCAAGATTGCATTGCTTCATCTATAGTTATGAAACTCGATGTGGTATTGATCATCAAGTAACTATTTAACTTAATTTTTTTTATCAAAATAATATTGTTTTAATTTTTTTTTTAATCAAATTTTATTAAAAAAATATAACTATTTATTAGAGTTAACTTGTTAATCCATAGGTTACACTATTTAGACCTATGACTTAGGACTTTAAACTAAGTGTTTTTTTGGTAATGCATTGTTGGATGTTTTTGCACAAATATTTTTTTAATTAAAAATATTTAAAAGTAATATTTTTCTAATTATTTTACATAAGCACATCAAAACTATTAAAAAACAACTAAAAATATTTTTTACCTTTTCAAGTAAAAATTAATTTTTAAAAAGTATTTTAAAAAATAAATTAAACCACCAAAACATCTTAGATCATTTGTCGAACCAAATATCTTAACTACGACTTCATCAAATAAATAACAAAAAAAAAAAACTAAGATAAAAAAATATTAAATTTTTAATTTAAAATACCTTATATATTAAAATTACAATTATTAAAGTTTTAATTTAAAAGATTTTTGGATTTGAATTCAACAAATAATTTATATCATCTTATATCCACAATCAATTATTCAACTTCGAATGTGTTTGAAAATAATATCGGCAACACATTTTCAAGAATTTTAATTTTTTTTAATTAATTTTTTATATTTTTAAATTTTTTTAATAAAAAATTAATTTTAAAAAAATAAAAAATAATAATTAGATATATTTTTAAATAAAAAAACAAATATCACGAAATTAACTGCACTTAACGGTATATTTCTACGCTCACCCAATTTCAAATAAAAGATAGATCTTCTTGGGGGCATAAATGTAACAAAAGCAAAAGGAAACTATTAGCAGTTTAAACTTTAAAGCACACTTCAAGTTTCCACTACTCCTGTAATAAAGGAACAGAGACAAAGACAACCTCAACATCATCAAATCTTACTCAACAAATCCTTCTCTTTCATATTCTACCATCAAAAAGACAACAAGATGCCACCACCACTACTTCAAGGCCCTATTCACACTCTCCTGAAACCTCTTCTCCTCCTCTTCCTCCTCACTCTCCCCCCAACCACTACCTCCCACACCTCTTCCACCACCACCCATCCACCTCCGTACACTTACCTATCCCAATGGCAACCCGCACGCGCTACTTACTACGCAGCATCCGATCCCCGGGACACAGTCGGAGGCGCGTGTGGATATGGGGACTTGGTTAAAGCGGGATATGGAATGGCAACTGTAGCATTGAGTGAATCAATGTTTGAACGTGGACAGATCTGTGGCGCGTGTTTTCAAATCAAATGTGTTGATGATTTGAGGTGGTGTATTCCTGGGACTGATACTATTGTTTCTGTTACTAATTTTTGTGCTCCAAATTATGGGTTCCCTTCTGATGCTGGTGGAAAATGTAATATTCCAAATAAGCACTTTGTGCTGCCCATTGAATCTTTTGAAAAGATTGCCATTTGGAAGGCTGCTAATATGCCTATTCAGTACAGAAGGTAAAATCCTGAAAACCCTTTTGGATTTTGTTGTTTTGTAAGTTAAGGTTAAGGTTAAGGTTAAGGTTTCATCCTAGCATAGTTAGGCACGCAGTTTGGAACACATTTAGTGCTTTAAAATTTGAGTTACGCGAGAGAGGATTTTTTGTTTTTTGAAGAAATTTTGAAGATTTGCTTTTCTAATTCTTTCAAGATTAGAAATTTGAGTGTCTAGTTTGTTAGTTTTCAATGACTTTAGCGGCTTTTACTTCCTTCTTTCTTGCTAACATGCGTTTAGCCATTGAAAGGAAGAGTGCCAATGGGCTAGATTTAGCAATTCCATGTTAATTGGTTTGTCTTTGTTCTTCTATTCCTTCTTTCAAAATTTGTTTCTTTCAGCCTCGGTTCCTTTGAGGATGAACTAGACTGACCATTTTGAGTTTATTGTATTTAGGTTCATTTTTTATAGCTTCCATTGAAAGATTAAACATTAGAAGTTGTTAATTTTAATTTTAGAAACAGGAAGTTTTCTTGTCATATCAAAAGAAGAAAATTGTGTAATCTTAGCAACTAAGCAAGTAGACTAGGGATGGACAATCTAAATTTATTGCTTTGTGTGTCCTGATCAGTGCTAATGTGCACCCAGTCTCCTGCAAACTTAGTCATGGCATCACTTGTGGGGATGTAGTCAAGAGCACCCTGTTTTGGCTTTGAAAATTCAAACGAGTTTTTACCCAACACTATTGGTTAATTACTTGATGGAAGATAAATAAATGCATAATGGGAGACAACCTAATGGCTTGTATCAATCCTGCATCAGAAGAAGTAAAATTTTCACTAACCATAGTACGTGTTTTCTTTTGTATATGATAGTGACAATTCCTTTGCCAAAACCCCTTTGTAAGTGTCTGAAAGCTTACAGTTAACTGGCATTAACTTAGAAAATATTTCTGTTCTTTTAATTGCTAGAGCAAAAGTAAGCTCAAGAACACAGCATTTATATATACTTGAATTATTCCAGAAATAAGTAGCCTTTCCTTTCTTTTACTGATGGTACCGGATATATATCATTTAATCTGAAATCTAAATAAAGGTTCTTGAAGTTTGCCATTGTTGTTTTCAAATAATATTTTTTTCCCTTATCCTTAACTTGGCTGCGTTTGAACAGGATTAAGTGCAGAAGGGAAGGAGGGATTCGGTTTACAATCTCTGGGTCCGGTATCTTCCTTTCGGTGCTGATCAGCAATGTTGCAGGTGCAGGAGACGTAACTTCAGTGAGGATTAAAGGTTCAAGAACGGGTTGGCTTGATATGGGTAGGAACTGGGGCCAAAACTGGCATGTTAATGCTAATTTACAGAATCAAGCTCTCTCATTTGAGGTCACCAGCAGTGATAAGATGACTGTTCTTTCTTACACCGTTGCTCCCAAAGATTGGAGATTTGGACAAACCTTTGAAGGCAAGCAATTTGAGACTTGATGTACTGGCAAGAAAATAAAATGATAAATAGATGAGACCATTCTATTCCTTTTCTATTTCTATGTTGTGCTCTCCTGGTTGGGGGTGAAGGTGTATGGAGTGAGGGGTTATATCAATTTTGGTGGAAGATGCATGAATCAGTGGTTTGTCTATGGTCCAAAGGACATAGTTTGAGATGATACTACGTTGTTGTATGGTGGGTACACTAGACCCGATAAACTATGCACTCTAGTGTATGATCGAAGACGAAGACGATGGAGGGCCCAAGCCGGGTTTAAGTCTATGTTCTTGGACTTTAGTTTCAGAAGATACTATATTGTTGTAACCTGCAACTTAAAACAATGTTAAATGATAAAAGTCTGCTGCTTTCTGCTTCTCTGACCAACCCTGCCTATTTCTAGAATTATTGTCATTGTGATGGATTTGCCTTTTTTTTCTTGCTGAATTTGGTTTTATGGAGTAACAAATGGCGAGGTATGGCTAGAATCTGGGGTCTGGTGGGCTGGAAAAGGCCTTGACTTGTAGCGATCAACACTGCGAGGGTGGAGAGCCGAAGACCAGTAGTTTGGTGATGATGCCATTGCAAGTTGGATGACATGTGGTTTGGGTTTGCCTGGGTTGAATAGAAAACAGCTTATGTTATTAAAGGCAAATCTATCTTCGCGTTCCTATGTTTTTAGCAATAGTTGTCTTCCCTCAATGTGTCTTAGATTTGGTCAATTGGCATCAAAATTGAGAAAATGAGTTTACATTTAGACTCTTGATATCCCAGATGAGTTTCATGACTCGTTAGAGCTCTAGGCTTGTGTTTTATGTGGGTGTTGCCTTAAATTATATGACATGAACCATACAGTCGAGTGTGTAGACCCCGACCCATCATATGCCAATTTATTTCTTTAAAAAATTTCTTATGGTGTAAGAAAATATACTATTTAATAGGAGAATGGTCCTCTTCCCAGATGGGAAAAGAAGGAAGATCGTGGCAGTTGTCACATATCTTTATTGTTAGCAATGACAGAGCCAGATGATGTTTCTCAAGGTTATGTGGCTAACGTTACTGCCAACTTTCTTGTGTTTGATGGAATTCCTGATAGATATTTGGTCGTCCAACATGTATATATATGTCCAGGATCAAGAGTTCAATGTTTCATAATTTCCCATTTAAAATATTAAGTGACATATCTTCGTATTCAGATGCAGATCAGATAGACCAGCGATTTCCTAAGACGAAGATGGAATGGGGATTCATTGAATCCCTTTCCCATGACGCTTTTCGTGACCCTTCGAATGGCTTCCTGTTCAATGATCTTTGCATATTCGCAGTGGAGGTTTTTGTTATCAAAAGCTCTGGTAGTGTTGAGTCTTTAGTTCGTCAACGAAGTACGAACCTTAAAATGATACACTTAAGAGTGATAACTTTTCAGCTTTGGATAAGCATGCCTACTACCCTGAGGTTATTACTGTTGAAGGAAGAAATTGGTACATGTAGGACCAGTCATAAGACCTGAGGGCCTTAGGCAATGGGTCAAGTCTGTGTTCCGCCAGCCTAAAACCTAGATGAGGTCGAGTCAGTAGAAAAGACAGGCTTTTTTTTTTTTTTTTTTTTAATGTTGATCTGGTTTTTTAAAGAGCTTAGATAAACCTAGTTCATCCACCGAACTCCCTATCTATTTCCTGGACCGGTCACTGCTAGTGTGATCTTTTAACTATGTGCAAGACTACTGTAATCCTACAGCACTATTCTCTTGCTTAGATCCGTCGTATCGGTCTCCCCTCTCCCTCTAATTTCATACTGAACTTCACCAGGAAGCTGGAGTTATCCCTAGGGAGATTCAAATGCATCAGGGACACACCTTTCTGTTTATCACAGCTTGGATGATTCAGAAACTCTTCGAAACAGGAGAAACTGTACACTAAATGTTTGCTTGCTGATAATTAAGAATTAAACAAACCGCTATCACAATGAAACAACAGATTTCTGGCAATGGTATATTAACTCTCACCACTTCTTTTAACTTTCATGCAGTTGGGAATGAAAATTGGTTTAGTTCCGAACGCAAGGGGTGGGCTATCTAGTCAATGACTGTAAGATAATCGAAACAAAGCGCAATCTTGCATATGTGATAAAAGATTTCTCTCTATATATATAAAAAAATGATCTGCATCAACAGAAGTCACCAAGTCCTGTCAAGCTCTGTTAGAAAAATACCGAAAGGTTTTAGTGCTTTATGCAATCAAAGCAAATTCCTTTTCTTTGGTGTGGACGCATATGGTGCATTTGAGCTCGTATTTGTTCTGTTTTTCTTATTTCTAGTTTTGTGGCATTGATTTTTGGTTCTATGTAACCTGGTAGAACTTCAGCAGCGTATTAGCACTACCCAGAAAGAAAAAAATCAGAGATCAAAACTAAAACAAAAGTTGTTCAAATATGGTTCAATGCTTCTTATTAAAAGAGATGTGTGGTTCGGACTGCAGTAAAACAGAGGCTAGAATAATTTCGAAGAAAAAGTATTTATGAGATGTTGTAACTTCACAAAGTAGATTTCTGGCGTTTTCTACCTGGTTTATAACTTCAGAGGCTAACATATTCCAGTTTCAGCAAACGGGACGTATCATTCATGAATGAACAGGAGATTGAACCTTTCTTCTACAAGCTCATCACTACTACTCTATCGCTGAACTATAAACACTCAAGCACATGCATTGAAATTTAAACTTAAACGCCCAGGTAAACACACTCATCAATTGGGCTAAATCTAAGCTTGAGTTGTAGCAACTCTGCCAAATAGAAATACCTTAACCAGAATTATTCAAGGCATAGGTTGGGAGTTTTAGTGAAACACAAAGCAAAGACAGATCGATATAGAGGATAACCTACATCAAGCATATGCTCCACTAGGAATGCCAAACCAGATTAAACCATATTCAGAACAACCAATAAATGGATAAGATAGAAGATGGATGCATCAAGCATAGACTTGGCTAAGATTGCCAAACAAGATCAACAATAAATTGGAGCAATAAATAATATAATTGTAACAATTAAGTGTTTTGTTTAAATGGTTTTCTTAATAGCAATCGAGAGCATTAAATGCTTTAGGTTGAAATCCGACCCTGAAACAGTTAGGCCTGGCTGTTGAATTCAAATAAGTTATAGAGAGGTTGAATTTAAATAGGTAAGCAATCAAAATCACATATCTGGGAGCTGGAATGGGACAAAACAAGTGAACAAAGTGTAGACTACAAAGCTATACAACAACATTTGTTTATTTATTTTTAGTCACTGCAGACATGGCAGTAAGCAGTAACAACTAGGCTCACATTTGAGTGACCAGATAGGCATTCTTGTAAACTGAAAGCAACTAGTATCTTCTTGTTCTAATTTTAAGAACATTGTCAACTTGTAACGATAAAAATGCTACACAAGGAGGCATTTAGAAAGCCAGCATGAAAGGTTTCTCCAGAGAATTGGTAAATCAATAACAAGGGAACGGAAGAATACCAAATACGTTTATAAGATAGCTCTGAAACCATGTACACAACATTCAACTCCAGTACTAAGAAAAGCACACTCAAATCAAAGAAGACTCGGTTAACAGAGCTTTAATTGCTGGTAGTGCCAAAAAAACCATCTATTACTTTCCATACAAATCTTTCATGTCTGTAATGGCCATAGAATACAAGTATTGTGAATATTCAATATTCATTCACCTTAAAAAGAGAAATAAGAAAAAATGAATCTCAACAAGTAAGGCAAAAGATACAAACCTGGAACAGATTAAAGATGCAATACAGGAAGAAAAATCAGCCTCCTGTGTTTGTTGATCTACTACTCTAGATTAGTTCCGTAAAGTCTTTTTGTCTTTCCAGTGTGGGCTGTTCAGTTTTATTCAAATTCAAAACTATGAAGATCCAAGCTTCTGATGAGATTCAATAAGCAATGCATTTAACAGAATATGAACAGCAGCTTCATAAACAGTTCCATCATAATGCATCCCATCAATTGTACACTGCGGTCCACAATTCCAACTCAACGATTGAATATCCAACAGCAGAAGAGGACCACCATATCTGCGCAAGAGCCTACTATTATGCAGTGCACTATCATAAGCATGACACATTTCATCATTCATCTTCTCCCTCTTCTCCTCTGTATTCAACATCCCATTTATCAAAATTGGCATCCCAAGCCAAAACAGATGAGGAGATCTAACAGACACAGAACCCGTCACAGGCCCATCCGTATCCAATTCTGGTGAAAACGGCAGCAAGGAAACCACTGAACTCCTCAAATTCTCCAATGCAACATCATAATCTGATGCGTTGTTCACATGAAGCATATGCCACAACCCTGCTCCCATCACCAGAACATCAGGGTAAGTTCTATTCTGCTTAAACCCCATCATCAAACTTGTTAAATTAACAACATACGGAGCCCAAACAAAATCCAATTTCATACCAATCTCATCCACAACAATCTCATAATCACTATGCTTCTTATGCAAATCCCCCTTAATCATTCCCATCCTTTTCTCATCTAAAATCAAACTTAACAAAGATTGCACAGTCAACCGCGCTTGCGAGTCCCCTGCCACAACAACCCATGACCCATTAAGCAAATCCTTAACATCTCCCCTCCCCAACTTCTCAAAATCACAACCTTTCACCTTCCCATTTTTAGACCAATCCCATACCTTGTCATAATCAACAGTACCATCACCACTACTACTAATAAGACGAGGTTTAACATCCCAAACAACTTCATTAACTAAATTAATACAAGAATCCTCACGATTATCATAAACAACAACAGATTTAACTGAACTAACAAAATCAGAAACAGAAGGGAAATAAGGAGTCAAATGAACACCTACCGCAAGTGTAATGAAAAGGGCACCACTGAAAAACAACATCCTGTTTCTGCTTAAATGATAACCTGCCATTCCCATTGGCACAAATAACACCACACAAGCTGCCAATACTCCAATTTGTATACCACCTAACATAATTAGCATAAAATTTTGGTCTTTTTACTCTCTCTCTCTCTCTTCTCTCTCTCTCTCTCTTTCCTCTCAGATCTTTGATTCCATGGTTTGCTAATGATTCTTGAATGGAAAAAGAAATGGAGAAGCGGGTTTTTTCTTTATTGTTTAATGGGTTTGTTCTGGTTTTTGTTGCTGTTGTTGGTGCCTTGGTGGTAAAGACCAAGTGGTTTGGTGTGGGAAGATTTGTGAATGGTTAATGAAGGGAAAAGCAATGTTTTCTGGTTTATTGATGTGAATGGGACAACAACAGTTTTGTTTAGTTTTTCAGAAAATTTATTTTGATTGTTATTGATTTTTATCAAGTTATTGAACGTGAAGGAGGAATGGTTTATTATTTTAGAAATATTAAATTTCTAAAATAGTTACAAAAATTTTTATTTTATATTTTCTAAATTAAATATGTTTATAATTTTTCATTATAATCTAGAACATAATTTAATGACTATATTTTATCCAAATTCATTAATCCTTGAATTATGGGAATAATTAGTGTATTTTTTTTATAAAAAAAGGAAATTCATTATACCAACTAATTTAATTATACTGGTCAACATCAACAACTTAGTGTGTATTTAACAATTTCTCTCATTCCTTGTACTATGCATCATTCATGTATAAGCTACTTGTAACAATTAAAGAGTGCCCCAGGCTCTTTTTTTTTTTTTTTTGATTTATCATTAATTATATTTTAACTTGATCCGATCTCATCTGATAAATGTAAAAAATAGTTTAAAATAAATTTTGCATCTTAGATTCTAATATTTTTATATAGTCCAAAATTCGCCAGGCCTCGTGATGTAAAAAAAATATATATATTATATGGCCAAGTTGGGCCTTCAGATAGTTTGAGATAAGAAACGGGCTTTCAAGTTTCAGCTATCTGAAACTTGAAAGAGAAGAACTCGAGTCAGACTCAGAACAACCAAGGAAGCAAGCAGAAATCGAGATGATGGAGGCACAGAAATACGTATGGGAAGGAGCAATTCCATTACAAATTCATCTCCATGAATCAGAAATAACAAGCCTTCCACCACCATCTCCAGCATTAATCTTAGCACCTAGAATTGGTTACTTACCTCTGCTTCTTCCTCTTATTAAGCCTTACTTCTCTTCTACTCTCCCTCCTGGACAAGACACTATTTGGTTTGATTACAAAGGATTGCCTCTAAAATGGTAATTATTATAAGGATTTTGTGTGTTCTTCATTTTTTATTTTATTTTTTGCTTTTTTTGAGTTGTTTGAAGGGTGATAAAGAGACCCTTTTGAGAAAAAAGTTTTTTTTTTTATTGATTTAGTTAATATTAGCTCTAACCCATTATTTTGTTTGCGTCTTTTGTTAATTTAAGTGAAATAAAGAGCCCCT
Organism: Populus alba; assembly: GCF_005239225.2. Lineage (NCBI taxonomy): Eukaryota > Viridiplantae > Streptophyta > Magnoliopsida > Malpighiales > Salicaceae > Populus > Populus alba. The sequence continues at coordinate 19,538,186 of NC_133300.1, read as the reverse complement.
TTTGTGAGAAGTTGGTTTTTCGATTGTAGAGATTATTGTAGCTAATGGGTTTGGGAATTGTTCATTGGACTGAAATAGAAACTCAATTGGCAGAAAGTTGGCTTCTTTTGATTGATTTGGCTAATGGGTGTTTGTGAAATTTTTGCAGGTATATACCAACTGGGGTGCTTTTTGATCTTCTGTGTGCACAACCTGAAAGGCCTTGGAATTTGACGGTATGAGTCTTTTTTTTTTCTTTTTTTTTCACTGTTAGTTTGAGTGGGAAATTAGTATTAGGTTGATTGGATTGGCTTTTGTGCTGTTCGAGTTTTAGAAAGTGTGGAACTTTGAAGTTGGGAGAAGTGACTCATTGGTTATTAGCTTGTTTATGAAGAAAATGGTGTGGTTGATTGAGTTGAGTATTATTGATGGACAATGGGATTTCAACTATAGTACTTTCACTCAAAGGTTTGAAGTCCTTGGGGGAAAAAAAATTAATCTTGCAATTGATTTTCATATATAAATACGTGTTGTTTAGGATTCAGCTTTAGGACCTGCATTGCATTTAGGGGGTTTCAATTATTCTTTGCAATGTGGCCATCCCATGTTGATTCTTGTGTGTTTTCCTCCTTGCTGTCTCTACTATGATTGAATTTTGAAAACTATTTTTTGTTGAGATGCACCATGTTTGGTCAGCATGGCTTTGTTAAGGGGATCACATCATCTACTTGTTGCTTCATAGTTTCTTGCCTTGCTTTAGTGCATCTTATTGCTTGGATTTCTATGAAAAAGATGTTCCTTATTATGTGTGTGCCCTTTGCCTCTCTTCATTTTGCTGTAATCTGGCTTCTTTTTTAACAAATTTGGTTTTCTATATTCCTTTTAAGTGCCACATTTTTGTTCTATGTATCAAATTGTCTGTACATCGTTGGTTGCTTTTGAAGACTTCTTTTGCTGTCATTGGCCCTTATGACTGGTTTAGAATTTATACTCTGGTCTGTTTGTAAGTAGTTTCCTATTGCTAATTGTCTTTGCTATCATAGTTTGGTGTGTGACTAACCGTTCTCTCTTTGACCATTTAGTTCTTGTACTGATTTTCTTAATTAATAATAATGATTTTATTATCAAATAAAAAGAAAAGGTTGCTCTTTTTCCTTTTGTTGTGCGATTATTTTATGAATTATTAATTTTCAGTATTTGGTTCTATTTCTGCAGGTACATTTTAGAGGCTATCCTAGTAATTTGTTGATTCCTTGCGAAGGTGAAGAGTCTGTAAAGTGGAGCTTTATTAATTCACTGAAAGAGGTTAGTATACCACTCCTGTATAATGATATATTTATGAAGCCTGTTATCTATTCATGCAAGTTACAGTGCCTTCTTCCAAGAAAACAATCGTCGTTGGTCACTGAGCACCAATCACATTTCATTTCACTAGTTTTAAAATTGTTGAAATTTGAAACTACCTTATAGTTCGGTTTTTAGCTTCTGCTTTTTTGGGATCTGTACTATTAATTAAAACCAAATTGAATCTATGTCCCTTGTTTGTGTTGAACTAGATACTTCCTTGCATCCTTTTTGTCAAGCTATAGCCATGTTTAAGCTTGGTTTGGTGTCTTCGGAAACTAGTGGAGCTAAACTTATAGACAGGGAGAGCTATAGATTTTTAATAATTATTTTTTAACACTATAATTTGATCCACATGATCACCAACCATTGTTCATGGAGTGCCAAGTGTAAACTATCTGTAAATTGTGTTTTGAACTCCTTATTAACCAAAAGATGAGTAGCGTAAATTAACATGTAACCAAGCAAATCAGAAAAGAAAAGGATTATATTATTTGCTATTACATATGTACTGTTTTCTGCATGCACAAGAACATATCCATCTTCTTTATTAAGTCGAAGACAAGTTATTATCAAGAAGAAAAGATTTGCAAAAGAAACCACTAGTTTTTTAATCTAGCATACCATCTCTATAAAACCTGAGCTGTATTCAGAATCCTCCTTATTGGATGTATATCTGGTAATGTTTTATATATTTTAATTCATGCGCTTTTTTCTTTGATCATAACTGGTAACTTGTTAGATTTAGGGTCTAGAAGTAAAATTCCTCAACTGTATTTGGTTATGCTACAGGCAGATTACATTATCAATGGAAATTGCAAGAATGTTATGCACATGTCTCAATCTGATCAAGTGGAGCTGTGGCATTCTGTCATGGATGGTATGTTGGTCTGTTAAGCAGTTTGTCTTATACTTTGTAATGCTCTGTCAAGTGGAGCTGTGGCACTCTGTTATGCAATGTGTCTTATACTTTGTAATGGAACAAAGTGGACTTTCTATAAGTTTTTTGGGTTCCTATTAGCTTCATCCTTTCACATTAGTCCTTGTTTCTATCTTTTGGCCATTGATTACCAGGGCTGCAATTTCAAGTAGTTATAGCCTTTTGTGTTCTTATCTGAAAGCTGCACTTCTTTGCAGGTAATTTGGAGAAATATATACGTGCATCTTCAAAGCTTAAACTTGGAACAGTCACCACTGATGAGGCAGATATGGTTGGACAAGTGAAGGCAGGTTAGCAAAATCAATACTTAAATTACAGAGTTCAATGTAGGTATCTGAATCGAGTGGAACTAAGAATATGTAAATAAGCTCTTGATTGTTGTTCATTATTAAGCTTGTGGATAAAGGTGCATTGGGAAGTGGATGGGAATATGAATATCTTCTTGCATACATTATTCTGAGAATTATCTTGTCAATTCATCACTTAAATGTAGTGTGCTCTGAAGGCATCTCACCTTGACCATGGCAATTTACTCACATGTAAAATATTTGTATGTTAAAACTTGAAAGAAATGTATTTACAGTCTATTAAACTTACCAGAAAGAAATGAAGCCAGACAATTTTAAGATATGAGAAGAAATGTAGAAGGCAATAACTCATTTGTTATGTAAGCTGCAAAAGAATTTGCACATCCATCCATGCATCACATGCATTCCTGGTTTTAAATTCCCATTTAACTTCAAATCTTGAGACATTTTATAGATGTCGGACAGCAATCTTGATATATTTTTTTAAAATTTCTTTTTTAACCTCTGATTTCACATTATTGGGCTAAAAAGGTTAAAATTTTACTTTCAGTTATGCAAATATATTTCTTGTTTCTCTTGCCTCTATTGAATTTTGATTGTGTTATTGTCATAGCTATTTTCAGGTAAAATTCCAGTTAGATTGTATGTTTGGAGTGTTAATGAGGATTTTGAAGATCTGGAAGATGCACCAGAAGTTGATAACTGGGATCAAATTTCTTATATAAATCGTCCTCTCGAAATTCACAAAGAAGGTAAGCCATGCTCCCTCGTCTGCTCTGATGATTCTGCTAATTTTGAATGTAATGACTTCTGCTGATTTGTCAGACCTTTTTCCCACTGCATCAAGGGATACAACAAGCGTAGAAATATGATGATAGTTAGAATTATTGATGTCCTTGAACAGTAAGCCTAAACATACAATGAATCTGCAAGAATCAAGCATATGTTAACAGTTCGTCTACATTAACTCTTAGATTAGTTTGAGCCCTTATAATCCCATGACTAGTTTCTTGGTTAGTCAACAGCTGAAATAATTTCCAAGATCTGTCATTGTTGATTGAAATGATCAGAAATGACCCCTCTTATAGTGGTCCCTGTATTTCTGTGTGATCACTGTTTCCATATGTTTGGCGGGGAGACATTTCTGAGGTCTAAGAATTTCCTGTAAACCATAATAATGTTTAGAAGCTTCAAGCTTGTAAATCCAACTGTACTGTGTCACTCTGTTGTCATGGTTGCTTATTTTTACAATGACCTTGAATCTTCTATTTCATGTGCTGCAAAGAGATGGTGACTTTCAGTGTCTTCTAGACTACATTTTTTTCATTTTTCTTGCACTGCAGGAAAACATTTCACCCTTCACGATGCACTGAAAAATCTCCTGCCAGAATTTTTTGGGGGCAAATCCTTGATCAATGATGAACCATGCATAGAAGAAGGTGAAGATGCACAGAAGGTTTCATCAGAAGATGTAGGCAGCAGTACAGGAGCTGAAGAGGGGAAAGAAATCTTTAACCAACCTGTGGAGTCTTGCTGCAACGATGCTGAAATCAAACTCGTCCGCATCCAAGGGATTGAACCAAGGATGGAAATACCTTTCTCTTGGGTGGTGAACAGCCTAAAGAATCCTGAGCACTTTCTTCATATCTGTGTTTGTGTCAAAGTTCCAAATCTAAATGCTGCATGATAAGAATCCTTGTTTTTCCATTGAACATTTTTATAGCTTGCAATTTGAGCGAGCTCTACTCTAAATTCAACCTCCAAAGAATGCAGTTGTATATAATTGTACAGGCAGTCACATTGGTAAATACGTTATGTCACATTTGCAATTCTTCTTTTAATTATGCTCTTCATTTCTTTCAAAATTCAATGTCATCGTGGGAGATAAAATCAGAGCTGTGATATATGACAACACACAGAGAAGAATTAATCGAGAGAGAGAGAGATTATGGAAGGGGGTAGTGTCACATATCAGGTCCCTGAGATAAAAAAAAGTTCAAATCGATCTCAATCTTTCCACACATCAGATCCCTGAGAAAAAAAGTTAACATATTTTTAACTAATCAGGCAACAAAAACAATCAATTCTAACATGGCCTTCTAAACAAAAATCTAGTTGTAACGAAAAAATATGAAATTTCTGCATCCAGTATGAGTAACTATTAAACGATACATGACAACGGTGCACGCTAGAAAATGCAGGTGAATCCGTCAAATGAGAGGAGACATTTATGGTAATCAATGCCATGGGCATCGCTTGGGGGTTTGGACATGGAAACAGCATAATTTTTGTAAGGATTTGGATGAGCTAATCCTAGGAATACCCTCTGAGGAAAAGATATCAATGGAGGAAACTTCAATTCAATGAGCACATGGATCCATTAAAAATTGTTTGAGGACCTTCAATCAGCCTTAGCAAAACCTGCTTGGACAAGATGCAAGGACAAGATTGAAGAACCTGGAGAGAGAGAGAAAAGCTGTCTTTTTCAGGTGTGTTTCTCAAAAATGTTAGAAAACCATCACTCTCATTTTTCTCCCAGGAAAAGAAAGCAGCAGCACCAACCACAACCAATGATTATGAACTCAAGACTAATCCATTACCAACTTTGGAGGCCATTCCCTTCGACCCCACAGCATTCACCAACTCAACCTGAACTCATCAGTGAGGTCTGAGTTTAAAACATACATTGACGCAGCCTGAACTTGATAATTAAGATTAAAAGGTAAAAAATAGGAAGACAGAAAAGGAAAAGGGTCTGAGAAACCCTAAACGCTGTCATAAATCTCATTTAAAGAGAACTCAACAGCGAGGTCTGAGTATAATATATAATTTCGCAGGGCAGGTAGGTATAATAACAATTAAAATGGAGTCCTTTGTCCCACTCCATGCAAAGAGCTGTACATACCCCCAACCTGAGAAAATTAAAGGTACCAACAAGGATCGAGCAGAAATACATTGTCAGGCTTGAATTTACAAACAAGAAGCCTGTATAGAGCTCTAGTATCATGTTTCGTCACTCTAACACAGATCATGGAAACAACAGGAAAACAAAAAATAACAAATATAATTAATAACGTTATAAATTTGCAAAGTATCTCAATCATTTACGGAAATTAAATATTTTTTAGTAATATAATATCCCATGTAGCCCAATTCTTGTAATATACATTTTCTTCTCTCTATATTCTCTGATTTCAACTCTTTTGATAGACTGCAAAATATCCTCTGGTAGAGGGAGATAATTGGCATCGAATGGAATAATGGATGATCAAAGTTGGACAGAGTCATATCAAGTGACAAGTATGAGCGAGAGTGATGGTTTTTTCTGACATCTGAAAGCAATTTTTTCAACGTAATGTTACGGAGTCAAGTAGCATTCACTGGTGATAGATTAGTCCTTAAAGCAACTAAATTTGGCTTGGTTAGGGAGGAGACGGTGATCCAGCTTGACGACGTCCGCATTTGGTTGACCAGCTGTATCTATCCATATGTCATCTCTTCCATACATGCTAGGAGCCTGGACTCATTAGAGGAAAGCACTCAGTGCCAGAACGAATTGTCACGTTCAAAGTATAAAGGGATCTAGCTGGTGCTGCTAGTATATATCAGGGGCCAGATAAAATCATGCCATGAAATGAAGAGACAAGCTCCTGGCAATGGTACCCACCATGGAAGTACCCTTCCAAGATTTCTAAGATTTGAGATTAATGGAGGCGTGTATGGTCGTGGATGAAGCAACTTAATTCGTAGCATGCCTATACCTGTTCGTCAGGAAGAGCAATGCGATGTTTTGTAGCATCTTCCATAGGCATGTGGACGTGAAGCTTTTGAAGGATATATATCATCCCTTCTCCTTCACATGCCCATTCTATCTATGATCTTAGGGTTGGGAGAAGTTCCATTGGAGAGACCCACATGTCCCTAGCTAGTCGCCCCCTACTCCAACGTTCAAAAAAAGTCTCCTCCGTTTCTCAGAGAGATCATTCGCTGGGTCCAATAAATGATTCACAGACCAATCCAAAGGTTTTTAGGTTTATGTTCATATCCTGCCTGAATGGCCGAACCCCATGGCAGATTGATTGGTACAGGTCAAGATTTCGAAGCTATTTTATTAAGAATTAATGAAGCGAGCAATAATTGTTTTTTAAAGTTTTTTTTTATTTAAAAATATATTAAAATAATAATATTATTTTTTATATTAATATATTAAAATAATATGAAAATATCTAGAAAAAATAATTTAAAATAGATGACGCTCAAAGAGTGAATTATAAGAGATATAAAATTAATTTCAACCTCTGCTATTTAATTTATCGGTTGCCTTTTGATGCTTAAAGTTGCATCCTTATATAGCACAATTAAACTCGAAGGAGTCATTTAGTGGATAAAGAGATTTACCCCCTTTTTTATTTTATTTTTAATTTAAATTTTAGTATCAATATTTAGTGAGATTTATTTCTTTTAATACACTAAACTGACATGAAAACGCTTAATTTCTGTATAAATTATAATTTAAAGATATCTCTCTAACTGTTAGAAAAAATAAAATAATCATTCAATCAGAAAATGTTACTGTTTGTTTTTTAAGCTAGCCACGCTTTTTTCAAATAAACTAATATTTTTTATTTTATATAAATTTTTAAATGAGTTTTGAATTATTTGGATACATTGATGTAAAAATTAAATTAAAAAAAACATTATTAAATTTAATATATTTTTAAAAGAAAAACAATATCTACGAAACATTATCAAAATCACAATCACAAGATAAAATTACTGTATAAGAATCTTTGTAACCAAATGCATAAAACAATAAAGAGGGAGCACTAGTACAAAAACTAGAAGACAAATGTTCATGTGAAGTTGGAAATTAAGGATAACTTTTGCAATCCACGCATGGATCATAATAAATCTCGAGTGGACATGTTCGGTTCTTGTCATGGTGGACGACTAGCTAATATATATGTTGGTTGGTGTATAGCTTCCATGCACTAACACTCAATAATTGAGCGAGATATATAATGCTTAATTAACAATAATATGAATTAATCCTTATTATCGTTAATTAAGTGTCCAAATTAATTAAGACGTGGCTTTCCATCTTTATGGTTGTTAGAACCTCGCATCACTTTGTTAGGTGAATATATTTGTTTTCTAAACATATAGAATAAAGCTACTAGATTTGGCCTACTACATGAGTACTCCGTGACAAGATTTAAGTCAAGAGTTGTTAGTTAAATTAATCGTTACTTTAATATTTATTTTTTAAAATTAAATTAAATTAAATTAATATTATTTTTTTAAAAAAATTAAATCAATTAAATTATAATTAGATAAATTTTTATCAAGATTTAATTAAAAACCTTGCATGGTCTAGGTTTTAGATTGATTGGTTGACTTTTTTTATGCCGAGTTTAATAACTCCTTTAGCATGGATAAGCCATCCACATTAAATTAAATTTGATGTATCCATTAAAAACAAATAAAAACTTTTTCATGATCTCGTATATTCAAGTTACCCCAGATGAAAATCTGGAAAGTATAATTCATTTACTTATTAAACTAAATCTTTTGAAAGGTTAAAAAAAATATCAATGAAATTCCAAGAGGTAGCTCAACTAATTAGATCTTGGGTTTATTTTTCCAATGATCATGAGTTTGAATCTCTTTAATCTATTAGAAATTTACATAGTTAATTTTAAAATTTATAAAATTAATTAAGAATACAAATATTTAGAATATCCATAATAATAAAAATAAAAAAAAGTGCCATTGAATGTTGTATTGGATCAATCATGAGAATTAACAAAAGAAAAAAAAAAAAAAAAAAAAAAAAGGAGGAATCATCACCTCACTCTTCTCCAATGTGAAGTGTGAAGAACAGACAGACAGAGGAAGAAAGAACACAAGATTGACAACTGGGAATTGAGGAGGGGAAGACCCTCAGCCATAAATCCCATGATCCATCCACCGCCCACGGAGGACTAAAGACAAAATGGTAGCCAGAGGCCAAGCAGTAGCTCTTGTTCCTCAAGTTTGCTTGTCAATGAAAGGTACACAGCCAATTACTTGGGCCTACATCACTTTACTACTCAGATTTCTAAACCTTTTGAGATATTCAATAAAGCCCATCTCCTCCATCATTGTCCTCCTGTGCTACAAGACACTCTTCCTTTTTTACCCTTACATCAAAGTAGACCAAAAAAAGGGGGGAAATAAAAAAATAATAATAGTAAAAACTCCACTTTAACCTTTGTCATTAAAGATGAGTTAAAAAAATTAAAAAATAAATTAAATTAAGAAAATTAAAAAGAAATAACCGAAAAAACCAAACCATAAAAAAAACTGATTGAACCAATTAAAATTTTGAAAAAACAAACAGGTTCAGTTCGGTTTTGATTCTTTAAACCTGAAATCGAAAAAAACCAAACCGAATCCAAATCAGAAAAAAAATCGAGTCAAATCAACCCAAAACCGAACTGAAACTGGCCGGTTTGAACTGGTTTTGGTTTGATTTCAATTTTTTTTAAATCGAATTTAATTATATATATATTTTTTTATAAAAAAAATCTGAAACAAAAAATAATTACCTCTAATTCCCATATATACTCATAGATTCAATGCTTGCTTTGGGCAGGACTCTTGCTGGCAGTACATGACACTCTCGAATCATAGATTGTAAAAAGATTGTGGCCTCGTAAAATTTATAGGGTAATTGTGTTTGTACTTGGCATGGCCTTGGCTGAATATAGACTAAAGTCTTTCACCTGTACAATAGAACGAGACTAATGAAAATAATTAAACAAGTTAAGGGGAAAAAAAAGCACCTCAAGAAAAATATTGTCTCATTTCAGTATGTGATTGGTATTATGATACGGTGTGTTTTTAAAAAATAAAATTACTTAAAAATATATTAAAATAATTTTTTTCAGATTTTTTTTTAATTTTTGATACTAAAATCATATTTATTTGCTGGAAAATAGTTTTTTTAAAAAAAGTGAATTCCGGAAAAGTGAATTATCTTCTGATATTTGGCAATGTAATAGAAAATAAGTTGAAAAACACTTTCTAGTGTTTAGTTATGTAATGAAAAATAAGCTAAAAAATAACTTATTAATGTTTTATTTTTTTCAAGTTTATTAAAATAATGAGGAACAAATCTTTCAAATTAAAAATTTCAATAAGAATGAAATTGAAAAAAAAATTCATAAATTATCTCAAATAAAATGAATAATAATCAAAATAATATAGATCAAATCTAAAAAATAAAAAAATTGAAAGATGAAAAAATTAAAATTAAAATAATTAACATTTCATAAATTATTTCAAATAAAATAAGTAACAATTAAAAAAATGGGGATCAGATTTGATAAATAAAAATTTTTAATTAAAAAATAATAAGAAAAAAGTAAATAATAATTATAAAAATGAGAACTAAAGTTAATATAAAAATTAAATTCTAAGGGATGAAATTAAAAAACAAATATTCAAACAAAATATATATAACAATCAAAAGTTTGAGAACCATATTTGATATAATCAACAAATAATATAACATTTCTAAATTTTTCACAACTTACAGAAAATGTTTTCCGCCCAAAATAAAAGAAAAACACTTTTCTGAAAATCAAGCTAAATTTTTCTTTGACTGGAAAGTGTTTTTTGTTGATCAATTTTTCTATTGGCAAACAAACACAAAAAAGTTTGGAGAATGATTTTTCAAAAATCATTTTCCGATAAACAAACGCACTCTAATATATCAAAATCATAGGAAAACATAAAAAAAAAAGTAACATTTTAATATATTTCAAAGATAGAAAAGTCAAGGATAATAAAAATAAAAAAATACATGTTTATATTTTTAAAAAATAAAAATTCATTCCAAGCAATGACAAATTTAGTTTATATATTTATCTATGATACTTTAACGAAATAGTTTTTACCCCTTTTACATCTATTCGTTTTATTCGAAGACATTAACCCGACATAATCTAGAGGATTTTGTTTCATTGCATGAACATACATGTGTTCATAAAAAAACTAAATCTTAGTTAAATAAATTGACCTAATTTAATCCAACTTTAAATTTGACATCCCATCACCAATCTCTTCTTGATTGAAATGATTAAACCCAGGTGCACTTTGCCTGTCGAGAAGCTAAATTGTCATTATTTTCTAGTAATATAATCTTGGACGCTTGTTTTAGCTTAGACCCACAAACATTTTTAGGGTAAAATCACAGCATGAAAAGGCTAATCATCCATTTTTTTATGTTAATTATTATAACTAAAAGCCAACTAACTTTGATCGGACATAAAAGGTCTCCTTCTTAAAAAAAAATAAAATAAAAATAAAATAAAAAAACCCTTCAACTACATGTTTGGAATGAAGTCTTTAAGATTCTTGTTGACCATGCTATATATGAAAGCATCCAAAGCTCAAATGTACATCGTCTGCATGTATGGGAAATATATTCATAGGATTTATTCTATTTAGAATATGAAATTAACCTTATATAATCTTGTACCGATTCTCTTTTAATATTTAGATGGTATAAAACAGAAATATAATTATTTTTTAAAGTAATTTTTTTTATTTTTTTAATATCAATTTATCAAAACAATACAAAATACTTAAAAAACTAATTGAAAGTAGTTTTTTTTTTAAAAAAATATATCTAGGTGTAATTACCAAGTTCGTGTAGTGAGATTGAATTTTTAATGTCTTTAGAAATATTAGAAATCCTTTACCATTGAAAGTTCAAGTTTATAATTAGGTATGTAAATTAAGGTGCTTTGCCGTGTAATAGAGAGTAGTGCTCCCTGCCATAGACTTCTAAACATACGTGTCAAACTCAGCAGGGGCCTCACCGGCAAAGAGTCTTATCATTGAGTCACTTTGCAAAGTTAAATTGCATCGATTTTTTATTAAAATATTTTCATTTTATTTTTTTTTAAAAATTTTTTATGTAATCATTGTATCGGATAATCAAGTTATTAAATTATTATTATTATTATTATTATTATTTATAAACTTTCAAATTTATTTAGGATGATATTGCATAACGTATAATTCACCAAATTAATCATTATTATTTATGAACTTTCAAATTATTTTTGGAGGATATGCATAACGTATTGAGTCACGTCACTTTGCTATTATAATATCTTTGATATTAATTATTTTTTAAAATATTTTTTATTTTAAAATATTTTAAAATAATATTTTTTTATTTTTTAAATTTATTTTGATATCATCGTATCAAAACAATCTAAAAATATACATATCAAAATTAATTTTTAAAAATCAATATTTTTCAAAACAAATATTTTCAATACAATAATAAACATGTTCTTAGATAACCGCGGTAGCCAAGTAGGGTTCTTGTTTTACTAGGTATATTTTTTTTAATTTTTAAAATATTAAAATATTTTTTTAAATATTTTTAATTTTAATTTTTAATTTTTTTTTAATATTAACACATTAAAAATATTTTAAAAAGTATAACTTATTTTGGTAAAGAAAGTGATGGATTTGAGAAAGAAAATTGAGAAAAAAATAAACATTTTATATTGATTGGTTATGTTGTTGGAAGCCGTAACCCTCTGGCAATGCTATTTTTTTAAAAAATATATATAAATTTACTGGGGCTATTTTCTCAATTTTTTTTAAGAAATTACCATTTTTCAAAAACTCCAAACGATTTATGTAATAATAATAAAAAAAAAAAGAGTTTTTTTTAACGAATAGGCAGGAGAGTATCTACCAGGTGGAATCTCAAAGACTTCTTGTCTTCTCTGGATCGAGAAAATACTAAAGTGAACAGTGACCTAAAAGAAGCAAAAAAAAAAAAAAAAAAAACATCTGCTTTTGATGAGACGAAATGATTAACTTCACATGGCAATGCTTTAGGTTCACTAATATCAAGAAACTTCTTTTTATAGAAGCTGTGTCTCTTTCTATGTTGGAGCAGCGGACGAATGGCTGCTTCTGCGGCTGCGTTTTGCAGCTTTCCATTGAATTAGCTCAAACGTGAGAAGGCAGTGTCTCCTCAAAGTGATGAAATTCGATCCACAGGAGCCATGCGAGCCTCTCAGTGCTCTCTCTTTCTTCGAGAGCCATGCCATGAGGCTATAAATATAGGCCATGGAAACGTCATCTCTGGGGTTTGATTCCTTGTCACATTGAATTGAATGCTCACTTTTGTTTCAAATATTTCGAGGAGGGAATTTCAAAATATAAATAATTAAGATTATGAGCAAGTAAATCCCTTTTACTATCCTGCTGCCATTTTATATAAATAATTAGGAAAAGCTAATTATGAGCAAGTAATTTGGTTAATTAACTGTTTGTGTTTGATGGATTCATGAAACGAAACAAAATCTAAATTTAATCATTAAGATTTCTTAGTTAAAGTTTATGTAATGGGATAAGATTAATTCTTATTATACATATAAATCAAGATTCGTTAAGCTTTTCATTAAATATTAATTTAAATATTCAATAAAACCGTTTTGTTTTTTTTATTTTAATAGTGGAGATTGTTTTTATTAATCTTCACATATAAAAATTAAATTCTTTTTTACTCGTAATTTTCTAATAAAGATGCCTAAAGAAAAATGTCCATAATAAGGCTTGGAAATGTCACGTGGGGAATTAGAGGCTTTGGAAAGATCCTTCAATTTATTTATCCTGATTAAATAGAGTATTGATAAACGATATTAATGTTGTTTTATTTATTTATCAATATTACAAAACACAAGAAGCACTTCCAAAAATATCTCAAAATTTTTTGTTTCAATATTTAGATTTTTTTTATATATTTTTGTGTTTGAACTATGTTTTAAAAGTGCATAACTTCAAAAATATCAATATGTTAATATTTTTTTTAATATACTGATATAAAAAATTTAAAATAATTATTTTAATAAAAAAACCTTTATTATAACATCAAGCCTACACTTCAAAATCCTAATAGACAAAAGATAATAGAGCCATGTTTCATAGCCTTTAATTTATTTGGAAACATGCGTATGTAGCATACCTTCGGGGAGTCATTTCCATGGCAGTTGTAAGCATTACAATAATATGATGTGCTAGGCACATGCAATTTCTCTTAAAGTTTGCATTATTAAATTGAGAAGCCCTAACCCCTAGCTAGCTAGATGCAAAGTGCAACATCGACTATACTATAGTTTGATTAATTATTTTGGCCTATATACTTAGCCCACAATCTTAATTAATAAATAAATAGAAACCACTCCCAATCGTGGAGGTGTGATTATTTTTAATTTCTTCATATATTAAATGTCACATTGTGGGTTATATATAGCCTACAAATTAAGTTATTTTTTGTAGTGCTCTCCACCCCCTCTTTTTATTTAATTAGTAATGTAGATATTGTCTGCTATAGCCTATACTATGCTTAATCATGTTGATTGTCATTGGAATATTGGTTTGGATAACTTAATTATATTAAATTATCCCAATAACAAACATAATTCCACGTCAATTGGATAACTCTAATATATTGTTCAAAGAAATATAAAATAAATATATTTTTAAAATATGCTTCAAAATTATTATTTTTATCTCTACACTCTCTCTGTTTCTTTTATCTTAGAACAGTAACTAAATACTATTATGATATTTATTTATTTTTGTTGATCTCTGCGAATCTAAATATTTACTTTTTCCTAGCTATTGATAATCTCCACAGGCATTGGTTAACACAAGGTCTCTTTCAAGTATTTTTCTTGCTTCAAACAAAACATCACAAAATGAGAGATGCTTTCCAGGCATGGATGATTATCTTATTATTATTGTCGTCTTCGTCCAGAGTAGATCTCAAACGACACTCTCCCAACTTTTCGGTGCCTACATTCATAGGGCATGGCCATGGTCTTCTGGAGATCTGAAGGTGGAAAAGTTCGGAGATTCATTTCGAGAAAACGAGAGGCTTTCAAGTAGGTAGGGGCCGTAAGGGCTGGCTATCTTTATTTTTCATGATAGAGGAGGAGGAGGAGGAGGAGAAGAAAAAACGCAGCAGACAATTATTTAAATGCTGCCGTTTTATTTGAAAATTAAACAAGGCAGGCAGGGAGGAAGACCATGTGCAATGCTGCATTGTTTTGAAAGAAGCAAACAAAACAATAAGTAAAACTAAGGCCACTGTGTTGCCATCGGCATCTTCTGATAGAACCTGTGGCTCAGGGCTCCAAGCTGTTGCACACCCATAGAAAATTTGTTTATGTAATTTTACCTTACCTTAGCTATGTTTCTTTCTTTCTTTTTTATTTTTTTTTTATTTACTGCTTTTTTTCTTTCACCTATGAACAGAGCTTTTACCATTTGGTGCCCCCAATTTCTTCAATTTTTGTTGAAATAATTTCTGAATAATATAAATTAGTAACGAGGCAAAAAATTTATTACAAAAACTATTATTAGATTGTTAAGGTTTTGTTTTTTTTTTTAATTTGTTTTTCGACTTTATTTTTGCAAAACTATACTTGATTGTCAAGTAATGTTCTATATGTTATGCAAGGAATATAATAATAGTGTAGATATTAAACTCGGTCCGACATACTAGTTGATCTATATATTAAAAAAAAAAAATATATATATATATATTAAAAAAATATATTATTGGATTAATTTATTGGATCAACTAACAATCTGATTTGATTATTTTTTAAAAGAAAATGTGTAGTAAAAAAAATACTAAGGTTTGTTTTTTTTATTTTTTTCAAATATGTTTTTGCAAAATTAATTATACATGATTTATCAAGTTGAGATATTAAACCTGATTAGACATGCTAGCCAACCTATCGTCAATTTATAACTTGATTTGATTATTTTTTTTTAAAAAAATATATATATATATATATATGTTAAATAACATTTTATTAAATTAACATGTTGAGTGAACTAACAACCCAATTTGATTATTTCTTAAAAGAAACATATGTAGTGAAAAAATACAACATTAAATTAACCCAACAATATTTGATAGTATCAATACTAGAAAAACCTTAAAATGAGCACTCCTGTGTGCTGAAATCACCTGTTCGTAGCTCATTCAGTAAGATTTTGGGGACCAATTTCTTAGTAAACATCGGATTGGATCAAGAAGAGCACAAAGAGTCAAGAAGCAGTAAATGGTCCTACGTACATGGAAGTTACAGCACAGGCGTCAGAGTGTCCAGAGAATAGCTGACCTCGTTGTACAACAAACCTTGAAAGTCAGGGACGGGAGAACAGGAAGAGTACACAGTCGTTTTTCTTCAGAAATCCCGTAGAGAATTCGTTGACATCACGAGCAAATCCCTGGTTTCTCTCTACTTGGGCTGGCTGTCTCTCTAACCTCAGCAACAATGGCTGCCTTTCTCCAGCTAATTTTGGTGCCTATCTCTCCAGTCTCCATGTGACACTGTTCTAGCTGGTGACTTTTGGCCATAACATATGTGCATGTATATATTCTCAACGCTTTCATTAGTTATGTTGGAAATAATAATGGGAATAATAAAGATTTTACCTCTTTAATCGCTACATTGAATGCCAATTAATTAACCAGAACATAATTTCATGTTAAATCGAAATTTGACCTAAACCAATGCAATTTCCATAAAAAGTAGATAAAGAATTGTTCTTCGTCTTCTTTTTCGTTTCCTTTCTTTTCACCACTTGGTTTACATGCTCCTAGTCCTAAAGAAGACAGAGAATTGAAAGGCACAAAAAAAAAGCTGAGAGAAAAGGTCAAAAGAGCATATACATTTGTGCTAATATCGATAATAAAAAGAATTAATTTTTATTTTTATTTTTATTACTCTAATTAAACACGGTTATATCATTTTCGTATCTATTTTGTTTTTATGTGTAGTAAGATACTAATCAAAGACAGAGCATACTCCATCATGACTTCGAATTTAGGATTTAATTAAAAAAACATAAAAATAATTAAGAATTTACAAAGCGAAAAGAGCAAGGGAAGAAAGAAAATAGAAAGTGCAAGTGTTACGGTGTACACGTGCAATTAGCATATATTAAGATATTAAGACCCCATCTTTCTCTCTCTCTGTCTCCGTTTCTGTCTCTCTGCACGACTTACAAAGTGAACAAAAACAGTAATGGAAGAAAGAAACAACTGATTGACAGACACTGTAACAAAGCAAAGCAAAGTAGCAAACTACACTAATATTATTATTATTATTATTATTATTATTTTCTGCTACAGAACAAGAACATCCTTGTGGCATTATCTCTTTGTGTATGTCTCTCTTCTTACATTTTCTTACACACAGAGAGAGAAGCATTCCTCCCTCCCTTCTTTCTTTTTATAATAGTTTAAGTTGCTGACAGTGGTGTCTGTGAGTGCAGGCCAGCCAGCCAGTGTTATAGGGACATTCTTCTTCTTGTTCACCCTGTAGTATCTGCTACTGCTTGCTCTTGTCTCTCACTCTGCTTCTCCTGTCTCTTTCTTGATTATTATTCTTCCTCTCCGTGTGTTTCTGTGGTTTAGTAGTGCATGAAATTCTCTGCCTGAAAATGGGGGAAGAATCCTTAACTACAGTCCCTTTTGACAGAACTGTTGAGCAGGTCTTTCTCTTCTCTATCTATCTTTCTAGGTTTTGTTTGGTTTGGTTACATTTTCTTGATTTTGTGTTTCATGTATTTTCTGTTACATTCTATGGTGATTTCCTAAATGGGGTATCATAAAGGAGGCTATTTATGTGTAATTCTTCTGTTATAGATGGAAAAGAGACTAATTTTTGCCTATTTGGCATTCATGTCATTTGTTCTTCTTCTCCTCTTTCTCTGTGTTAGTCACTGTATAATTTTAAGCAGACACATTGTTTAGATACAAATATTTTTGCAGTTTCTGCAGTGTTTGGCCTTAAGGCTCTCAATGGATTTTGATTATTCACCCTCATTTTCTTTTTTCCACTCAATTCTTGATTTGAATTTTTTTTAATGTGGAGTTGTTGATGGCTTATAATCAATCACCTTGCTATAAAGTTTCAATATTTGTTTTAATTTTGCTCTTTAGCTCTTTATCAGTGTAAGAATTAGAATTTAGAATCATATATTTCTTTGAACTCACCAAATTATGCAAAAAGGGTGATGCCAAAATAATTTTTTTTAAAGATTTCCGATACATTATTGAACCGTGTACTTATGAATTTGATAGACACTGACTCGGACTGTAGTGGTTGGTTTCATCCTTTTTCTTTATTTTTTTTGTAACTTTCCTTTCTTTCTTTCTTCTTTTTTTTTTTTCTTTTTTTTATTGGGATTCAAGATCGTTAATGATTCCATGCAATGACGTGCAGGCAATCCTGGCTATGAAGAAGGGTGCACATCTCCTGAAGTGTGGAAGAAGAGGGAAACTCAAATTCTGTCCGTTCAGGCTTTCCACGGTATGTAAGCTTTATATGGAATAAAGTTGGCAATTAGTGGGAGAATTCGATCAGCTGTATGGATGCATAAATCCAGCATAATTGGTTATTTTTACTGAATAATTTTGGTTCAGTGGATCTCTCTACTTGATCAAACAAATATTCGTCCTTCCTGGTGTTAGAATAACCAATATTCGATTATTATTTCGTTACATGTTGAGGTGCATTGCTGTTTCTGCTCTGGTTTTTTATGATAAAATGATCGAAAGAATTGTTTTGATTTTGCGTTTCAGGACGAGAAGTATTTGATTTGGTATTCTGGACAGGAGGAGAAACAATTGAGATTAAGCTTAGTTGTAAAGATTGTTACTGGGCAGAGGACTGTACGTATCCAAGGATGCTCTGATATCAAGCTGTATCCCTTTATCTGTATCTAGTTGAAGTTGATGCCCTTTTACTGTTTCTATGGATGGTGATTTCACTTCTCACATTTCTATTTTCAGAGGCAGCTTCAACCAGATAAGGAGAATCAATCGTTTTCACTTATCTATACAAATGGTGATCGCGCACGCTCGCTTGATCTGGTAACTCCTGAGTTTGAGTTTTGTTATGAACAGATCACTTCTGGTTAAGATTCATGGGTTCATTAATTGTTTTTATCCATTATTTTTCACATAGATATGTAAGGACAAAGCGCAGGCTGATTCTTGGTTTATAGGCTTAAGGGCAGTGATATCCAGGTGTCACCGTTCTAGGCCTATTTGTGTCCTGAAGAACCACAGAGGAGCACAAAGTTGTGTAAATAGCCCAGCTGGGTTTATCAGAAGAAAGCACAATCTAGGAATTCTGGAGGATGACACTGAATTGTCACAGGTTTTAACATCCCTTTTTCTTGTGGTTTCTTACACAAATAAAAGAGCTTTTTTATCTTCCAAAATGTTGGTTTCATGAAAACGTCACTAGTGCTCAGAGGATATTGACGATGTTAAATTGCCTAATCAATTGAGCTTCTGTTCTGAAATGTAAGAAAGTTGCAGTGGCCTATTCTGTCGTTTTGGGGTAATTAATGAAAACAAAACTCTCAATGTGAAACAATTGAGATTTGAACATAGACTAGTAATTCTCTGAAGTACTTGATTGCTTTTGTCTGTAGGTGGTAATTACTTTGCTTATTGTGTGTTAACCTGTTCTTGTGTCCCCTGCAGTTTCCAAACTCCAAATTTATCATGATATAAAAACCTAATTATGATGCTAATTATATGGTGCTGAAAATTGATTTGGTCTATCCTATTATGACGGCTAAATACTGCTCTTTCTTTGGAGAAGTTTCATACTCTTGTTTTCCTCCTCGTTACAATTGCAACTGAAAATATGAAAATATTACAGTCTTTACTGACAAGTTTCATTTTTGCTTGTGTTTTATGTAAAATATATTGCAGGTGCGTAGCTTAAGCGGAAGTCCTACGCCGTCACTTTCAGATAGGGGTATTTCCGATGGATTGTCTCTTTCTTCTGATAGCCTTTCTTTCTCAGGATCAAGTCTTCCCCAGATGCAAAATGTGGAGGATTTGTTAGTTTCGTACATACCAAATGTTGAACCACAAAATCTCAAGAAGAATGGATCTGAGACTGCTTTCTCAGAGTTCCCAAAGAATACATGTCATAGACTTATTGGTTTGAATCATGGATCTCCACGAACAGAGAAAAAAGACATCCTAAAGGATGTTCTAATCTGGGGAGAAGGAGTAGAAGTAGGAAATATAGGGTGTGTGGACAACCAGTTCGGTTACCACAATACAAAGCAAGTGGATGCTTTATTGCCAAAATTGTTGGAATCCACCGTGATGTTAGACGTAACAAATATATCTTTAGGTAGGAAACATGCTGCCTTAATCACCAAACGAGGGGAAGTTTTCTGCTGGGGTGAAGGAAGTCGCGGGAAGCTTGGGCATAAAGTTGACATGGATGTGAGCTCTCCAAAAATGGTTGAATCCTTAGATGGTGTCCATGTGAAATCTGTTGCTTGTGGTGAATATCAAACTTGTGCTTTGACAGATTCCGGTGAACTGTATGCATGGGGTGAGAATAAATATGGTGCAAATTTGTGGTGCGAGGAGAGAAGTAGAAGCCAGTGGTTACCACGTCGAATTTCAGGTCCATTGACTGGTGTCTGTATACTGAATGTTGCTTGTGGGGACTGGCATACAGCGATTGTGTCCTCATCAGGGCAGTTATTTACATATGGGGATGGATCTTTTGGGGTTCTTGGTCATGGGAATCTTCTAAGTTTTTCTCAACCCAAAGAAGTTGAATCTCTTAAAGGTTTGTTGGTAAAATCCGTTGCATGTGGATCATGGCACACTGCTGCTATTGTGGACATAATTGTTGACCGGTTCAAGTTTAATGGTGTTGGTGGGAAATTATTTACGTGGGGAGATGGTGATAAAGGGAGGCTGGGGCATGCTGACCTGGAGAAAAAGCTTCTACCAACATGTGTCGCACAGCTTGTGGAACTTGATTTTGCTCAAGTTTCTTGTGGAAGAATGCTGACCGTTGCACTTACCAATACAGGGAAGGTCTATACAATGGGAAGCTCAGTGCATGGACAGTTGGGGAATCCACAGGCCAAGGATAAATCGATTGCAATTGTTGAAGGAAAGCTTAAAGAGGAGTTTGTTAAGGAGATATCGTCAGGGTCATACCATGTTGCTGCATTGACATCGAGTGGAAGTTTATATACATGGGGGAAGGGGACAAATGGACAATTAGGATTAGGCAATGTAGAAGATAGAAACTCTCCAACTTTGGTTGAGGCTCTGAGAGATATGCAAGTTCAAAGCATAGCTTGCGGGTCAAATTTAACTGCTGCAATCTGCTTGCACAAATCTATCTCTGTTAGTGATCAATCAGCTTGTAAAGGCTGTAGAATGCCCTTTGGTTTCACAAGGAAGAAGCATAACTGTTATAATTGTGGTCTTCTGTTCTGCCGAGGTTGTAGCAGCAAGAAGGTCATGAATGCATCTTTGGCACCTAACAAAAGCAAGCCTTCTAGAGTCTGTGATTCTTGTTTTTACAGCATGCAGAATATCACACATCCAGGTGGAGTGTCAAAACTAGAAAATCTTGGTTCCAAGAAGCTGCTGTCCCAACAGAAGAAGGCCTTATCAGATGAAAAGGAAGAAAGGGGCAGAGCAACCCCTCCAGGGCATCGTTTACAGTTAATGAGCCAGCCATCTCTGGAAATCCGACCTGGTGAAAGGAACACCCCGAGAAACCAAGGGGAAAAGCAGCAACATTTAGAAACTGCCTATTCTATTTCAGCTGGATTGCCACAATGGGGACAAGTGTCATGTCCTGCTATATTTGAATCATGCTACATAAAGAATTCTGAACTTCCTCTGGAATCAAAATCTTCCATTTCCAGTTCCTTGAATCTAGAAGAAGAATTGAGTGATTCAAAAAAGATGTTAATTGAAGAAGTTAAGAGGCTAAGAGCACAGGTAATGACTCCATTTTAGCTTTAAAATTTAATTGCTTATCTTGATGATGTTTTTTTGCCCCTCATTTGGCCACACTAACTTTCTTCATCACACACATGCATGGAAGCATTCGCGCTTCAACTGGTCTACACATCATTGGATGTGATTGAACTGTTAAGCAAAAATGTTAGCCTTTGCCATCAGCATTACTCCATTTCTTCTTTCCTTGCTGACTGTTTTTGTTTCAGTTAGCAAATGCCTTGAGTTTCTTATCACTTCTTCATGTAAGCATTACCTGTGGTGTGTATCAATATTCGATGTATATATGAATTAGGTTAGGAGCTTTCCTTCGTACTCGAGAGTGCTATGCTGCTTATGTTCTCAATATCATGATGGCTAAACTGATTTTATTGGTGAAGCAAAAGACTTTTCTGTACGGTCATTTCTATATGTGAACTTCCATAGCATCGATCTTATTATGAAGTAAAATGCTGTCAAAATTGCCTCTACTTCAGTACCATACCTGTGACATGGGACTCATCAAATGCTTAAGCATTTGTTCCTACTTACAGTAAAAACGATTTTTAGAGGCTTCTCCATGGATTTTGAGAGAGGAGAGGTTAGGGGAGAAGCAATTACAATTGAATCGTTTTGTTTTCTGTCATGAGCAAACCAGAAGCAGTATTGTTTTAGCAGAATTCCATATATAACTTAAGCTGATTCTGTAAAATGCTTTTGGCTTGAATATACTATGTTCATCTCTTCAGAGTTCTTTTGTTTTTAATAGGCTAGGAGCCTCGAGATGCAATGTCAAACTGGAAGCCAGAAGATTGAAGAATGTCAACTAACTATAGAGAAAACTTGGTTACTGGCCAGGGAGGAAGCAGCTAAGCGTAAAGCAGCAAATGAGATAATAAAAGCTTTGGCATTAAGGGTAATTCTCTTTAAGTTGCGGTTGGTCCCTTTTAAGTGTTAAACTAAACAAATGAATGATAATTATTGGTGCAGCTTCATGCAATGTCAGATAAAGTCTCAGTTAGGAAAGAAGCAAAAGATGGTGTGGATCCGTACCAGCCTCAGACTAGACCTGACTATACCGATACCCCTACACTTTCTGGTGGATTTGCCGTGTTTCCGTCAACTCATTTGCCTCTTGAAGTTAGATTTCCAAAAGACAGCAAGGTAGACAGCTTATCTAACTCTCCTACTGTGTTTTCCAATACGTTAAAGTCCATGGATGGAAGAGAGTTGTGCCATGAAGATAGCAGACCAGAGGAAGATTTACATGACACGACGACTGAACCTCGACGAAATGGAACTAAAGCGTCGAAGCATGAATGGGTCGAACAATATGAACCTGGTGTATATATAACATTTACATTTTTGCCGAGTGGAGTGAAGGGTCTGAAGCGAGTCAGGTTTAGGTGATTTTTCTGTCAACTTAATCATTAACAACATCACCATTGATTAGATACAAGATTTCTTACTAATCATTTATGCTTGATCATGTTTTGCAGCCGTAAACGTTTCGCCGAGAAAGAAGCAGAACGATGGTGGGAGGAGAATCAAGCTATTGTATACCAGAAATACGGCATTGAAGGATACAATAAATCAAACCAAAATCTGACAAAGAGCTAATCTTTGCTTACTCTTTATTATATGTTTACTTTACATTGGTTCTCACAATGAAAAGGGCAGAACTTGTATGATTTCGCCAAGGATCCTTCTCTGTGAGCTCTGTACAGATCCTAGAGTGGGTATGTTGTCAAGTTATTTTGCAAGATGAAGTTTTTGCACAAGAGGTGGAAATTTTCATGTAGTTAAAGCTCCATATAGTCTTTAAGAACTCTCTTGTCTAAGCCATCCTCTGTACAGTCATCAATAAAAAGCTTCTCTCACACTTCTATAGGGATGTTGGTACAAGCTTGATCTTTAGGTTTCATTTTCCTAGTGTTTCAGAACTCAAAAAACAAATATATAGGGCAAAAAACATGCATTTTCAAAGTGATTTTTAATCGTTTCAAAACAAAAAGCACAAAGAACATGTCTTCTTCTCTATCCCAATTATCTTTGTGTCATCACGACAACCAAACATCACATTAGAGTTCCTATTTTACATAGAATGGCCAAGGTTAGACACCATTTGAACACAGACAACATATAGTTTGCGGAGTTTCATCTTCAACGGTTACATTATTCTCTTGAATTTCCTTTCATCATATTCAAAATTATGCTTCCTGTAAGAGAATTAGTATGGCATAACCATTTTCCTTGTCCAATAGTTTGAGCTCTAGGTGGAGTGATTCTTTTCCAATTATAACTAAAAGTAAAATTAAAACGTGTGCGAAAAATAATATGAATAGTCGACAATGTTTCCCCAATCAAATGCCTAGCTATTGATAGTATTTTTGTAAATTTATAGGATCCATTTATCATTACCACGTGTTGTATTTGTCTTTACACATATATTATGTATAGTGAAACGATTTCTTTACCCTTGGAATCAAGATTTTAAAGGTGGTTCTAAGGGGTGTTTTGTCTTTATTTATTTATTTATAAATTACTCCTAAAAATTTATCATATTCACTGCTGGATAAAGGTATTTTGATATTTTCACAATGATTTTTTTTTATAATAATTAGCTTTATTAAGATTTTATTTTTTGATGTACAAAAAATTACATGAATAACCTTGAGATAAGAAAAACATAAAGCTTTTTTTTAAGGAAATTTTTGGTCGTTTTATCTTGGTTATTTTGTTGATTTCATGAGAGATAAGGAGCTCTTTTTTTTTATATATATATATATATATATATATATATATAAAAAAATAAAAAAGGGTTGTTGGCACATGCTAAACATACGCTAGCTAACGAGTGAATGCCTAGCATCTTTTAACATATATATATTTTTTTGAAATTGATTTTCATGTTTTTTTTTACTTTTTTATTTATGATTTTATTTTAATTATATGCTCATGATCACAGAGTTAGTAAGTTAACATACGTTAACTAATATATAATTTTTTTTATTTTTTTTAATTTTCATTTAATAGTGATTTGTTTGATTGTTGAGTTCATAATTTTATTCAATTTATTTTTATTAATGACTTTTTTTTTTAAACTTTTTATTGGCTTTGATAATCATTTAATTGAACAAAAATAATTATTCTAAAAAATAAAATTGCTAGACATAGTTGAGTGAATAGCCCATGTTGCAAGTTTAGATATTTTAATTTTAGTTATATTTTGATAAAAATCAATTTATTTAATTAGATATGTGTATAAATATTTTGATTTGTGATTACAATTTTTTTTATATTCAAAAACACATTGAAAAAAACCTAAATATTCAATTTTTCTTTTGTTAAAAAATTATCGGAAGCTAGTGTACTACAACATGTAACTTTAAGATCTTTTTGTAAATCTTAATTTAATACAATTCATTAGAAAGATTTATCGAGCTAAATTAATGATTAGATTGTTTAACTAAACAAGACCAAATTTCACCTAATATGGCTTACCAAAAATTTAATTCAACCGCAAATTAAGTTTTGAATGTTTGAATAAATAAGAATTTTAGTCTAATAAAAATGTTTATTCCTTTTTTCTTTCTTCTTCTTTTGGAGATTGGTCCAAGAAACAACAGATTGCTTTCCCACTTGAGAAATAAACACATATAATATATTAAATAATTTATTTTTTCCTTTCCACTTTCCGGCTCTTGATTCATGTGAAGTGAGAGAGAACGAGAGACCGAAAAAGAGAGCATAGTGCTGTTTCCTTTCGGCAATAGTAATTTATTACAGAATTCATTTTTTTTTTAAATTGCATTAATTATAAAAGAAATTAATTATTTATGGACCATTTCTTCTTTAGCAATAGATTAATGATAAATTTCCGGATCATTCTATATTGATATATATATGAATGTTTTCATACCTCTTTTTTTCTTTTTCTTTTTTTAAATCATAGACGACATTTCTTTCCACCCAATAATTGTTCAATTAAAAATACTTTAAAATCCAATTTATTATTATTATGAATCAACTTACACATATCTCAATTAATTTTATAAATTTTAAAATTAATAATCCTTCAAGCCATCAAAATCTAATTTATTATAATAACTATAACCAGCTTCTATGGAAGAAAAGAATAAAGAATAATCAGGTAATAAATTCATCAAGTCTTGAGATATTTGGACTCATGTTCTTTTTCTTTCTCTCTCTTTTCCTCTTTCTTTACTCAGCTTTGATGGAAGAGCTACCCGATATTGACTCCTTTTTTAAGAGCTTGACTGGATATATATTTCTATAGGTTGATTGATTGTGTTGATTTTTTTTAATTTATTAGATGATTTAGTGACTCTTGGGTCGTCTTTCCTTAATTTGTAGTTTCTAATGCTAAATTAAGGGGAAAAACTACATCCTTCTTTTATTAATTTTTCTTTTTTCTTTATAAGAAACAAAATTAAAGGAAAAAATAAAATAAAAAAAAACTTATTTTTGAAGAAGAAACAAGTAAATGAAAAAGACAAGGAAGAAGAGTAAATCATAAATAATTAAAGCCCAAAAAGGAGGAAAAGAACCAAAAGAATGATTGGTGTGAAGGAAAAGAAAGCATGCATGGGAGAGGAGAATCATTTGTCAACACTTGCAAAAAAGAATCAGGAAGGCTACAAGTGATCCCATTTTGCCACGTGGATCCTTTTCTTCACGTGGCAAAGGCTGGCCCCACATGACCCCCTTCTGGACCCCAGCCAATCGGTCATATGGGACCAGTCTAAATTTTCTGCAAGCTTGGCAGCTAGGGAATGGCCTGCAGGTGGTAAAGTTCCAGCTTCGATCCTCAAGCTAATCCAAGAAAAAAGCTACATATTTATGTTCTGTCTATTTATTATCTTGAGATTAAAGAGATGAAGATACTTAAGAGATAAAAAAATATATATGTTTCTGAATCATTTTTATTTTAATATGACAAAAATTCTTTCCAAAACTATTTTAAAAATAAATTTATTTTTATTTTTATTTCTTTTTCTTCATCTTTCTCATTTATTATGATTAAAGCATTTCAATCTACTTGATTAACTATTTTTTTATATTAAATAAATGCTCTTTATTGATATATAGTCATTGTTGTGATTTTTCAATTTGATTGATGTGTGTACTCTAATTAAACATAATGCATTATCTAATGTAGGGTTGTTGGAAGAAATCTAAGTATTTATTTATATTATTGAACAAGATCCAACATGTTAAAGTAGTTAATATAATATTATAAATGACAATGAATAATTTTTTTTAATAAATTGATATCACGGATTTGGTGTGGGTTGGGACGTTTGAAACCTGCTTAACTTGATCCAATTCATATAATAAGCAACATTAGAAAATTCTTGATATAAATAATATTTTTCTCAGTAACTAACTAAAAATATTAATAAAAAATTAGAGAACTTTGCATTAATTTTATTTTTTATATACATAGTAACTTCTTTTTTTATCACTGGATTGATTTTGCTTTCTTGTGATGGAGATTGCATGTGGGAATATAACTAGTAAAGTATCAAAGAATAAATAATTTTATATGTCTAACTCAATGAATATTTGTAATATTCATAAAAAAAAAATTATTCCAGCTCACTCGGGTCCACTTTTTTTGAATAAATTAGATAAATAATTTATAAAATATTAGAAATTAAGTTGGTTATAATTATAAATCTAAACCCAAATCAACTATATATATCCTTCCTAGAAGTAATAATGCATATTGTGAAAGTGATATTATATTCAAGAGGGTCTCTCGAACGAATAATTACTTGTAAGATGTGTTATTTTGAAGGTGTTGGAGACCAGCAGATTGAAGCCATCAATCTCCCATTTTTTAAAAACACATAACACAATAAAATAAAATAAAAACACATCTTACATAGAAGATACACCTCGAATAACAAAAAACAAAATAACATTTAATTAGTGTATTTAATTCATTGAAAACTCTTAACAAAGAGATGTTTTAGATGCTACTTGGCTGGTAATCTCTCTCTTTCTTGGTGACTTTTTTTACCAACTTTATTACTGTCTCGTCTTTTATATCTTGAGATATTAATAAAAAACTACTCTATAAATTACTAATAGCCTAATTTATTTGCTAGAGCATTCGTTTGCTTGCTCGTCTTTTAAAAATAAATATATACCAATCGATTTACAAGTAAATGTAGTCATTTGTTTCGGCTAGTAATTAAGTTTGCTACAAATTAATTAATACTCTTCCTTCCTGACAGATCAGAGGTGGTCCGAAAAGGGAACGTGGATGAACAAGTTGCATGTCTGCTTATATATGAATCCATCTCGTCAAGATCAGTGTCTTAAATCTCCATTAAAAGAGTAATATCACCTTCCTTTAATTGTGCTGTGGATTTCTTGTACAACAATCTGAATGGAGAAGACAGAAAGAGGAGAAACCCCACCATGCATGTCCCTTTTCACAAAGGGAGATTACATCACAAACTTTAACACAACTTTTCGTCGACAAGAATTGATTCTAGCAATTTACGAAGCACATTGGATCATGAAGTAGTTTAATTAAAGAGGTAATACAGCGTGGCACATTTTACAAGGACCTAACAAGGAAATAAGCATGTGAAACCAGACAACATTTTCAGTCAAGAAATGTAGCCGAAATTCGATTGGGACAGTTTTTCGTTAAGGTATAACAGTAGATACTTATCCAACATGAAAAGGGTGGCAATGCATCAAACTATAGGTATACTGTCATGTGGAGTTGAGATTCCGAGAAAGGACAAGGACGAAGCATGGGATAATTGGAGAGATTGAGAGAGTTGAATTAGCTTGAATTGAAAGATAACAAGAATCATTTGATAGGAAAAAACAATTGAAAAGGGTTTGATGTGGCAAAACAGCACCTCCTTTTGCTTTTTCTTCTCCTCTTTTTGTTCTTATATCAAACCCCCATCCAGTTCCCTCATTTTCGCTCTCCCTCCAGCTTGTGGTGATCTTAGCTCTCTAGCTAGATAGCTAGCCATCTTCTCTGGCTTGCCTTTAGGTCTTCTTCTGCCTAGTTAAGGTCACATCTCCCTCCCTCCCATGTGTGTCTTGATCATGCACAGTACTTTAGAGTACATGATCATGACATCTAAATTATTAACGATCCTCGATTTTTCTTCTACTGTTCAATTGTTTACTTAAGAGTAGATTTCAAGACTAACTTTGTGTCTTACATTTGATTGCGTGCAGAGACTTGCTGTACAGTCGTTGATTATATTTCCAACAAGAGCTGGTCTCATTTTTTGAGAAGGAGACTGGTAGTATTTTTCACATCCATATAGATATTTCTTAATCAAGGTCAGAATAAGTTTTAAAGGAAATCAAAGAGAGATGGCTCCTGTTTTGCCTCCCGGTTTTCGTTTCCACCCTACCGACGAAGAACTTGTTGCTTACTACCTCAAAAGAAAGATCAATGGACACAAGATTGAATTAGAGATCATCCCTGAAGTTGATCTCTACAAGTGTGAGCCATGGGATTTACCAGGTATTATATCCTCCCCTCTCCATCTCATCACTCCTTTTCTGGCATCACACTTCTATATAATTTGAGTCCTCAAAAACACACACACAAAAAAAAAAACCCTAGCTCCCTCATTAGCAAGGTTGCTTCTTCATGAATTTGACAGTTTCAAAGAATGATCCATTAATTACATGAACCAAATAAAGATTGAGTGAACAGAAGGGTAAAGAATATTGAGAGAAAAGAAAATATATAAACAGTAGTTTTTTGTTATCTCTTTCTTTGTATGGTAACCTTGGCACATATATATGAGTACTGTTGTAATTAACTCTTTATTGTCTTTGATTGCTACTAGGGCAGACCATTATGAAAACATCCTAGTTTAATTTTCAGGCTTTCTTGAACTTACCTCATTCCATGTCGAAAAAAAAACCCAGCAATTTGGATAGTATGAGAATCAATTTGTTGATCTTTCATCCATCAAAACATACTGATTTTTTCATGCAAGGAAAAGAAAGTGAGTGCAAGAAGCTAACCCAAATACCTTTTCCAAAGGAAGAGACAGGGAATGAGTTCAAACACTCTTTAGGGATTCTTCTTCTTCTTTTTGTATGTTTATAAATCCATTGATCATGCTTTATTGGTAAAAGTATTTTATTAACATAAAATATACACGAAACAAATATATATTTTTAGTAGGAAAAGGAAGTGTACTTGGGACTATAAGCCATATGGTCCCTCCATCTTTAGGGTTCCTATTGTGAACAGGAAGTTGTTTTACCAAAAGATTTCCAAGTCAAAAAGCTCTTGAAGAAAGGAACATAATGCATTGGCAAGAGATATTTCTAAGTTTCCATGCATGTAATGCTTTGTTTGCATTACTTTAAAGGAATATTTCCTAGTTTTCTACCATTATCTTTTTCAATCTTCCATCTAGATGCTTATATCATTAAAAAGAAAATGTGTTTTAACATGTGTGTAAGTAGAACATGTTTAAACAGTATAATCAACATGCTTAATCCTTCAGTAATTATTGTTCACTTGACATAATTTCCATCTAAATGTGATGAATTTAACTTGATTATTGAAACAAATCGTAGGAAAATCATTGTTACCTAGCAAAGATCTAGAGTGGTACTTCTTTAGTCCTCGAGACCGCAAGTATCCGAATGGATCAAGGACTAATCGAGCTACTAAAGCTGGGTACTGGAAGGCCACAGGGAAGGATAGAAAAGTGAACTCCCAAATGCGTGCTGTGGGCATGAAGAAAACCCTAGTTTACTACAGAGGTAGAGCCCCCCATGGAGCTCGAACAGGTTGGGTTATGCATGAATATCGCCTGGACGAACGCGAATGCGAAACTAATTCCGGCTTGCAGGTGCACCTCATCTCCTCATCACCCTTCTCTTCATTTTTTTATATTTATATTTAAATTGAATGAAAATCGGAATATGATTTGATTGGTGAACTTCTCCTATTATAACTTATGCAGGATGCGTATGCACTTTGTCGTGTGTCGAAAAAGACCACAACCATCCCAAAGATCGGAGAGCATTATGTGTCTACAACATACAGAATGCCTTGTGAACATTCTTCTAGCATTGAGCTATATTCTGATCATGGAAGATCTGAAGAATTTGAGAGCTCAAATTATCCTATGCATAAGAATATAGATACTTGCTCAACCAGCTATCGTCCCATTGGATCCCCTCTTGACATCAGTGAATCAAGGAATGGAAAATGGGCACCATCCATGGATGGATTTGGCATGTCACCTTCACAATTTCCAAGTTATTCAACGATTCCTTACCCACCATCAAAGGTAAGAAATTATTCAATGTGATTTTCATAGACATAAACTAGCAAATTTGGCAGATGGACCGTGGTGAAAAAATGTTAAAATGTGCTGCAAAGATTCAATCTTTTTTCCCTTTAGAGTAGTTTAAAAGAAATCAAAAATTTTTCTCTCTTATCTTGCTGTGTTTACGTGCATTTCATTGGTTTTGGCAGGTTAATATGGCACTAGAATGTGCAAGGTTGCAACACAGATTCACATTGCCTCCATTGGAAGTGGAGGATTTCCCTCAAGTTGGACTCGCCGACATGAAAGTGACGCAACAACCTTCCATGCCAGAAAGCACAAGCACTCATCGGACTGATATTTTGCAAGAAATTCGTTCAGTAGCTCATGCATCCCAAGAATTGATAAATCAGTCTAGTTTCCAAGACACATGGGGTGGAAACTACGCCGCTACCGATCATGATTTCACTTTCATGGATGGGAAGAATGTTCAACATAATATGTTGAGTGACATGATGATGAACTCCACTAGATGGGCAGACAAATATTGGATGGACCCCAGTACAAGCAGTAGGTCTATAGAGATTGGTGACCTAGATGAAACTTTCAAGACACAGAGGATGGTAGAAAACTTGAGATGGTTTGGAATGTCAAACAATGACTTGGATAAGGTATTTACTTTTTTTTTTTTTTTTTTTATCTTTGCATAAAATTAGCATAGCATTTTCACTCCTAGCTAAAGAAATATGACCCAGTCCTTCTCTCCATCTTGGACAGAGTTTTATGGAGGAAACCAAGATTGTGCCAATAGAAAATATTTCAAGTTTCAGAGGTAGGGAAGAGCATGAAGTCCAAGGTAATTTTCCCATGCCCTTAATCTAATCATTGCTCTACTTAGTTTTTTGTTTTTTTCCCTCTCGTTTTACTGATCTTTTATTTTTATGATAACTTTCTTTACTTGCAGGAGAAAATGGACATGCTGATGACTGCATGGGATTCAATGACACTGATGATTTTTCACTTGGATTCATCAATGATGAACCTAATGATGATACCTACATAGATGAGAGTAATGTGGATGATTTGACTAGTTCACCGAGCTTTGAGGTTGTGGAGGATATCAAAGTTAATCATGGACTTTTCGTTTCAACTCGCCAAGCAACTGAGACATTCTTCCACCAATTAGTCCCTTCACAGACTGTTAAGATCTACCTGAATCCAGCGGTGGTGACCGGTAACTTCTCCATAGAGAAAGCAGACAGTACAAAAAGTTATGGAAAAGAAACAACCATCAGTGCTGCAAAGGAAACCTTCGTTGGAAGCAAATCATCAGTTCAATATCCTTGGAGGAACTTAGCAAGAAATGTTGTTTGTTTGATTGTCATTATCTTGATGCATTGTTTCTACCTAGGAGAAAATGTGGAAAATGGGAAATTAATGGATGGCTTCATGGGAAGTGGATGTGTAGGAGATGAAGGTTGTTGCCCTAGCAAAAATATCAAGCCAATGATGAAGCCTGCAGGAAGACTAATCAAGTGGGATGACAATAAGAAGGAAAAAGATTTGCTGGTTACCATAAGAGGTGGTGGAGGGAGTAAATTTGGTGTGTTTTTGAAGAAGCTAGGGCTATTTCTAACCATTTCTTTTGCTCTCTGTACCATATTGGTAAACCATATATTCCATGGCCCCTTGACTTGATTCCTGATCTTATTTTACCATCTAACAGTTGTTGATTTGGGTAAGGCATTAAATTTTGCCTTCTCTAATGTTGGAGTCTAATGTATTCTATATAATACATAAATATATACACATATACCTTTGTATTCTGTAATCTATACTTAAACTTATAGCTAGTGATTGAACAATTGTAACTGAATTTAGATTAATGGAAAATTTCTAATCTTTTCTGTCAAGTTTGATCTTATGTATATATGTCATCTCTATAGTTATTTTTGGTTGATTAATATTCCAAGACAAAAAATAATTTAAAAACAAACCCAAATATAAAAGAATGAATCTCTATATTTTCAAACTTTCAAAACATGAGACATAATAGGACATCTATTCTTTTTCTTTATTGTTTCAATTTTTTCTGTCTTGAAACTGTAAGCACCAGCTAACAATGTTACAGCTAATTCTTAGCTTATACTTCTGCAATATTCCTCTTTATGTCAAATTTAGCCTGTAATATGAAATTTGGATGCACTCATTTCACTTTCTTATGCGACTGGAATCTTTAGGACCATCAAACATTAAGGACAAAAGAAATTAAAAGTAAAAAAATGTTAAATCTGCAGACACTGTTTCTACAATTGACAGGAAAAAAAAAGAAGACTCGTCTCATTGTTTAATTGGTTCAAGAACATGAGAACTTTGTCGCTGGATCAGTGCAATGGAAAATCAAGATACATAAATGAAACACATCTATACTGCCCTTGGTGATCACATCGAGCATTCAACACCAATAAATCAACCTGTCCCGTGTATGAAGCACATGACAGAGTCATCTTGACAAGACACAAGAAGTCAGAGAGGAAAAAAAAAAAGAAAAAGGATCGAGGTTCACGCTTGTGAATGAGTGGGAGCGTACTGTGTATGGAGCCAAATAATATTCTAATAGATTTAGGCGACCAATCTATACCTAAGTCTTGAATAGAAAAAACTAATTAAGAAAGCAAGTATTAATGTCACATTACTGTATGCGGGGCTGGAGGCCTTCGACTTTAATTAATCTATTTGATCCTTCCCGTCTATGGCACCATAGCTAGCTATGGTGACCTTAGCTCATTTCATCATCAATTATTCAACCTTACATGCCATGAGAGACCCCAACAAGCTTTGAATTTGAGTGTTTAGTAGGTGAACTGTAAATGGTGTTTTTCCTTTTCTTTTGGGATCGGAGTTGCAAGTGGTGGTGAACCGTAAATGGTGTTTTTCCTTTTCTTTTGGAATCGGAGTTGCAAGTGGTGGTGGACAGCACATGGGAAGGGAACGGATCATGTCAAGATAGAAAGAGCCCACAAGTTACAAAGCAGAAGGCTTGAAAACAAGATGACAAATAGCCGATCAAGGCAAAATGGGTTCACGGGGTGACCGACTGTTTGTATTTAATTAATAAACAATAATCTATTCTTTAGTCCCTAGGCTTTAAACATGACTATAACTCAGTCCTTCATGTTCGAAAATATACAATCTGGTCCCTTCACTCCTTTTGATTGTCCTCTTGTTAAACCTTGTGTTGGTTGGCTCGGCCTGACTGGACAAACCAATAATTCATTGAATTTAGAGCTTGATGTAAGCTAGGTTTATGCCAAATCAACTTATTATATCAAAATAATATTATTTTAGTATTTTTTTTCTTAGAGAAAAACATTCAAATTGCATCATTAATTTCAAGTGTTTTTTGAAATCAAAACCCAAATCAAGACTGAGATAGATCTTATAATTCCATGAAAAAAATGCGTGTACCATTTATCAATTTAGATTAATTATTTGAGAAAAAACCAACACAGTGAGAGTTCAACACCTGTTTTAAAAAGGATGGCTGTCAACGAGAGTCGAGGAACTGGTTTATAGGTTTTCAAGCATGAAGGACTAAGTTATAACTTCATTCAAAAACCAATGACTAAAGAATAATTCACCGCTAGCAAATCCACTAACCACACATCACATGCCACGAGTTTCTCATCAAATAATTCACCTCCTTTGTTCAACTCTACTGTCGCCCACTCGCCCCCACAGCCATTAGCCCCGTGCCGTTCCAAAAGCTGCAAAACTTTTCTCTCACACAGACACAGACACCTAGGTCTGGTACATAGCCCACAATACATTATTTTTCTAATTGCTAATATACTACGAGCTAGCTAGAGCTCAACTGTTGTAGATAGAAACAGGGTTTTGTTTCTTCTTCACTGATCAATCACATCATGTCTTCTTCTTCTTCTTCGTCTTCTTCTTCTTCTTTCAGGGTCCAAATTATCTCTGTGTTGTTCCTTTGTGGATATCTTCAAGGTGCAAATGCTGCAAGCTCCGCAGTCACTGTAAGGAACATATCGAAGACAGAGGATGCTGTGAACTTCCATATATATTATGGACAGACCTTCAAAGTCATCAAGAATGTTGTCGATGGCAAGAGCTACCTTCTCATTCAGGTAAATATATAATTAACGTCTAATCTTTTTTTTTTTTTTGCTCCTCCATTAGTAACTACATAAAATTCCAAACTGCTTTTGGTGGTAAGATATCGATAGTGCTGAAGCAGCTCTTGCCACAAGTTCTTCTTTGGATTAAAATATTGGTAAAATGTATTTTGAGTTTTTCAAATTACGTTAGGTAGGATATGCAAAGGAAAGAAAGATTAACTTGTAAATTTCAGGAAGGCATAGATTCTTGTATATATCTTAGATAACTCAAGGGGTAGATTCTTGATTTTGCAATGTTATGTCTTGATAAGTATTGATGTTTTAATTATATCAATGAAATTTATCTATTTGAAAAATAAAATATTATATGAATATTCATGATCATGGTTATTAAACTTGTCCGGGTTAATTTGATTTAAAAAAAATGACAATTGACTAAATTTATTGACTTTTGAAAGAAATTCTTTTTTTTATATATAAATTAATATGATTTAAAAAAAATAGATAAATTTACTCAACTTGTAAATTAAATCTTATCTCGAATCTATATTCATATTAAATTTAATAATTATAGTTATGATACTAAAACTCTACGAATAATAAGAGCACAGGTAATTTGTTTTTAAACATTCAAAAGGATGTTTAAGTAATGGGGTAAAAGCAATCCTAATTCTTAGAGCAAGTATTATTACCTAGTTATCCCATGGTGAGTGATTCATAGGTAGGTTAATTAAACCCTAATCAAATAGTACTTTCAAATTGATTATTGAAAAATAAAATATTGGTTAGTAGTTAATTTAATTAATTAATTTAGTTAGTATGAATACCAAACAGGGACTTTAGTGTGGACCTAATTAATAAGATATAACCCTAGATTATCTAGTTAGGTTCAAATTAAGCCTTTTTTTTTTTTTTTTTATTCAGGTACACTAAAAGACTGCTGCAACTAACCCTCCAAAAAGACCACCTAGGCCTAACTCAAATTAAAAAACATGCAATAAAATAAAATAAAATATGTGCCTAAAAATTTAATTATAGTAAAGCTACATTTATGTTCTTATTTTTGGAGTCACATGGCTCCTCCACCCTTCTTTTTTTTTTTTCAAGTGAAAAAAGCACATTTAATCAATTTTAGTAATATATAAATAGCATTTGATTATTATTTTAGTATAGAAAAAATAAAGACAAATAAAATAAGTAGGACATGTTCCACACCCTTTTTGTTTTTAAAAAACACAAAAAATTATTTTATTGATGCCTTGAAGACTATTTATTTTTTTGTCCCGGTGTTTGCTCATCCTCCTAAGCATATTTTTGTTTTATATATATATATATATATATTCTTGTTTCTCGAAACACGGTCATTTTAATAATAAAAATTTATTTGAAAGTGTGATAAATATTAAGTTTTAAAGTATTCTTAGTTTAAAAATGTATTAAAATAATATTTTTAAAAAATTTTATTTTTAATATCAGCATATTAAAATAATTTAAAAACACTAAAAATTAATTTTAAGTAAAAATAAATTTAAGTTTTAAACAAATGATATTTTAGCTGCACTGTTAAACACTGTCTAAATGTTAAATTTAACATGTAGAGAATGTCACATGTCATTTGATTTTATTAAGCTTTTAGCTTATATATTATTGATCCAAAAATAAAAACAAGCCTATAAAAATATATATATATATATATATAGTAGATGATGATATGCAAATCCCTGAATCCCTTACGTACTTTCATTTGCAATTAACAGAATAATTCAAGGATGGCAACAAGAACAAAATATTGCACCTCAAGGATCGAATCATTTGTCATCCCTTTGTCAAATTATTCAGCTGATACCTATTCCTTTCCAGGTACATTCTGTTATATATTTAAAAGAAAAAGCTAGAACAGCAAGAAAAAGTGAAGAAATATACTTGGTATATTTTTTTTCATTTTTTATGCTATTTATTCAGCTCATTTTTCTTCTCATGCCATTTCTTTTTCCTGTTTTACAGTGTCCTTCTTGGAGGTGAGGATCATTGGCTTCTGTAAGTTGTAGTTATCTCATGGTCTTGATTAGGAGTTCCATAACAAGAGGTCTATATATATATATCAAGTTGTACTTCGTTGTTGTTCATGATAAAAGAGACATAAATATATTTGGTTGAAGAGATAAAGATAGAGAAATAAAATAAAATATATTTATGAAATATTTTAAAGTAAATTTTTGTTCTTAGAAGAAATCGGGTGGCGAATTGGCATTAATTTTTTGTTTTTTATTTTGCTATTTTTATTTGATCTTTTTATCTTTCAACAGCTGCTAGGCTTGCTAGGGAGCATGAAGGGCATTACATCAGATTCCATGGCTTCTGAATGTGCATTAAAGTTGTATGAAACAGGAGAAATAGAGATGATGAACAGGAGTGAGCCTCAACAATTCTCAGAATTTGGTGCTCATTTTATCAGTGTAACAGACCAACCACAAGCATGCAATTTTGCCAACTTTGTTCCTTTAGTAGAGGATTACCCTCTCCAGGTAATAAATGCATAATTCCTCTTCTGAGAAATGTTTTATTTATACATGTAAATTTCATTCTAGCCATTCCAAATTTTGAACCAAAGACTCCCACATTAGAATTCTCAAATTCAACTTATCAAGGCAAAGTTTGTATAGAAACTGCTGATCTAATACTTGTACTATACATGGCAGAGAGCAGAGTGGATAAAGTTCTTGGGAGTTTTTGTAAACCTTGAGACAAGAGCCAACAAAGTATATGATGCAGTAAGTATGGCAGACCACCATTGTTTTATTGATGGGAGAAAAGTATTATTGCTTCTTTTATATTTGATTTGATGAGTAAATTTTTTTCCCTCTGCAGATAAAAGAGAATTACTTGTGCCTGACTAAGGTTGCAGCAAGCAAAAAGGGTTCCTTTAAACCCATTGTAGCTTGGATGCAGTATGATAGTGTTAGTATAGCACAAGACCTGAACATGCATTTCTTTTTGTATTTTTAAGTCAATTGCGGAGGTTGTGTTTGGTGATTGTTTTATAATATAAAAGACAGAATAAAAAAAACAAAAACGTATTTGATTTGAGAAATGAAAACATGAATCTTTCTTGGTCAATTTTAAAGTGTTTTTTTTTTTTTCAAAACACAAGGTATAAGAAAGCATGCTTTTTATCTTTATTTTTTCGAGGAAATAATCAAACACTATTTCAAGGTTTTTTTGGTTATGATTGACTTAACCCTAATGAAATTGTTTTCTCTTGCTTTTCAGGGCATATGGTCTTTTACAAAGGAAACATGCAAGTTGAAGGTAACAGAGAACACAAATAATTCACCATTTAATGCTCTTTAATGTGGATGAGATGTATTAAACTTTAAAACAGTATGTAGAGGATGCAGGTGGAGAAAATATTGACAACTCTATCAATAAGATCACTTACAACACCTCAAATCCTGATGACTCCGAAGAATTACATGCAATTCTGTGTGTAAGTTCTTCTTGCTAAAAATTATATTTTCTGCTGGTTTCTAGCAATTATCAAGTCTTTCTAATTTGTCTCTGACAAGTTTTCCAAATTCATTTTCTTGTAGACTGTGGATGTAGTGATTGATGAAACGTATACTCCTGACCCTGCCGGCTACAATCAGTCAAGTTTCCTTCAAAACATAGGTGTTGATGACAATTCTTGTTTTGCTTTTATAGCAAATCAAAGCTTGTGGAGATATGATAAAAGAGTCCAAAACTTGACCACTCTTGGTAAGTGCTACGTTTTTACTTCTTCCTGTACTGTATATGTGTTTTGACTGCCCCATCTGAGCCATCTGGTGCCCACCTTGATGAATTATCAATATGAAGACTGGAATGATGGAGCAGTGTCCCAACCTCAATTGGTTTTGGCAGATCTCATCGAAGTTTTGTTCCCTGATGGAAATTATTCAACAACATACTTTAGGAACATTGCAAAGGTAATATACTTCTTCCACTATGAAACATACAAAAGCTGCACAAGAGTTTTATAATTCTGTATCAACAATTTTACTCTCAACATGCAGGGAGAAGGGATTGTAAGCATTGTTGCCACTATGTGTGAAAGAGATATCTCCACTCCCTTGGAGCCCACGATACTTTCTTGCTGATGCCTAATGCCCCCAACAGCAAACAAGACATTGATTCACTCTTTTATAATATTTGTATCAAGCATTAAATGCTACTGATAATCTTTTTATAGCTCAGCAAATAATGTTATTTAACTTGATGATTATTATGAAAGCAGAAAAAAGGCGTGGGTAGGAGCTTCAATCTACTACATAAAATGGATTTATCAAACCAGTGTCTCATCTCAATGTCAAAAGACCAAGCAAAAGGACAAAATGCAACAACGAAAATCAGCCTAACATATAATAAGTTAACAGCGTTATGTTGTTGCATTTATCAGAAAACGAGGCTCTAGATTCCTGCATGGAATTGTTAATTTGAGGCGAGGGAAATGAAACCGGTGCAGGAGAATGGCAAGGAAGTGTTTCAATGAACTTGTGAATGGACAGAACATGGCTTCAGGTTTTAATTCATTTGTCCTGATGGATTCCTGTTCCAAGATAAGTACGATGGATCACCAAGGGGCCTGCATAAAGCACATAAACCATCTCAAACACTCACGATGAATATTTCCATCAAAGCTAGAAATATTTACTGTTGTTGGCACAGAAAAAATCGAGCAATTAATAGGATTTTTGAACCATTCTCACCTTGGCTTGAACACATATACAAATACAAAGCATACTGCCAAAAACAAGCACAAGCCTCCAA
This sequence comes from Populus alba, assembly GCF_005239225.2. Lineage (NCBI taxonomy): Eukaryota > Viridiplantae > Streptophyta > Magnoliopsida > Malpighiales > Salicaceae > Populus > Populus alba. The sequence continues at coordinate 19,498,464 of NC_133300.1, read as the reverse complement.
TAGCGATATAAGCTCTGCCCAGGAAACTATTTTTTCCACCTATCCAACTCGTGGTTGAAAGAACCAGCTTCTTTTTGCCTCCAAAACTGTAAGTATTATAATTATTCTCAATGGTAACCGCAATTGTAGTGTTAGCTTGAAGGTCCTTCTCTATTTTTCCATAAAGTTTTCTGAAGTTTGGCAGCGCTGCAGTACGCATCCATACAATAAGATCTACTTGTTCACTCAACTGTTTCAAGAAAAACCAGCAACTAGATAGATTTAGAAAGGGGAGAAGGAAAAGAATTACTTATGGAATGAAAAAAAAAGAAGAAGAAGAGGAAAACCAAGTATAATTTAATTGACAAATTATACAAAAAGACTCGAACATGCAGGGAAGAAGAGGGAGATACTTACAGGTATGCTTGGATTGAGTTTTCCACCTCCAATCAAGCTTCCACTCTGGAAATTTTTAGGATAGACATCGGAACCAAATTTATGCTCCTGGTCACTTTTCCAAGCGATGTTCTTTTTGCTGACATCTAAAACCTCTTTTTTTACCGAAAACCTGTATGTATCATTGAACAAACTCCACGCAACAAGGCCACAAGGAACAATTGGTTGCCCATTTGATGTGACAGCTTCCGGTTTGCAGGTTTCTGTGACACCTTCACTGGCCTTGCTTCGTAACTGTTTATCACTTCGACTTTTTACATATCTGTCAGCAAAATTTTCACATTTCAAATTGCAGAAGCATGTCAAAAGAACCCTAGCACAAGAAGATTCCTAAGCAGTACATTAATTACATGTGAAAAGCAAATTCAACTATGAGGAGGTTTCCACAATTAATGCAAAAATATCAGTAACTTGAAAATTTTGTTCAGGAAAAAAATTCATATCATAGCAAAGTCAGAAAACCCAACATGTTTTAAAATTTCCAAGTGAAACTTTAATTCAAACTCCTACAAATTGCATATTACCAAAAATGGAAATGGGACTATGGGCATAGATCAACAGAACAATCCAGACTCTCAAATGAAAAGAAGCAACCAATATAATGGTACAACTACTTTTTTATCGTAAAATGGTCTACTTATGTACAAGTACGCAATGCAACCCATATAAACATAGTTTAATTGCTACTCCAACTTTTACCTTGGTAATTTTTCTACTTTCCTTGCCATTCTGACAAATACAAATTCTGGGTTCTGGGATTTGTCTAAAAGAAATTTTCTGTGGTGATTTGCCATATAGCAAATTTCTAGCACCAAATTGAGGACTGAGATCTACCTTTTATAGAGAATAGCGAATGAACGATCAAGCAGAAAAAAATATAATCAAAGAGTGGTCTGTATTACTGGCAGACCATATCAACTACTGAGCTAAATTCAAATTTCAAAATCCATAAACAGCACAAGTGTGATTTGCAGGGGAATTCTTTGTGCATTCCATGTACCAGCCTAGAAACAGATGAAACATGGAAAAAGCATTTGGTTAGCAACCTTAGTTATGCTTTTGTACTTTTATTATCTTTTCTAAGTTGAGCAATCAATGGAACACTTTTGCTCTTACAAATTCCCAGTTTCATCATCCGACTTGACAATCCGCACTTTTAACGGTTTTGTATTTTTTGTTCTTTTCATAACTCAAACCTAGATAGCAGCACCAGATGTTAATAGAACATGCCAAATGGAAAAAATTAAAGACCACAACAGGTAGCTGCTCTTCAATGAAAAGCCTTGGTGATATCACGAATGACAATAGTCTTTATAGATACATATTTATGATCACAATGAAGTCAATTTTCTAAAGGTGTTAAAAGTATGTACCACATTTGAAGGTCTTTAAAGGTCCAAATCAGACAAATTAATTCAACATATATGCAATTAGCAGTTGTAACATCATATTTTCTGAGAATTGACAATTTGCTAAGAAAAAAGAGGAAAATAACATTTAAAAATATAATACCTTATATGAATAAGAAAAGTTATTGCCGAACATATACCTCACATCTTATAAGGATACACAAAAACCACACAGCAGTAAATATTTCTTCTACTCACCGACGGTGGTTCTGGTAAAAGTTATCAAGCTCATAATAGATGAAAACAGGACTTTTCATGTGCTTTGGAACCTGAAATAATCTTCAGTCAAGGCATCTTTGAAAAACAATGCAGCTTAGATTAAAAGAAGACAGACACAAATAAAAGAAGGAAGCCAAATTTCTTTAAGCACATCAAGTAAGGAAATTGGACTAACATTAATGGTCATTGTACAAGTCTTGTTAATTTCGCTGGTTTGGATATAATGTAGGCTGTTATTTCTATAATCAGGGGGAATACAATCTTTGTCATATCGCTCCACAATTTCCACCACCTACATGATGCCAGATGAGGGGGAAAAAAAAAGAGAGAGCTTCATGTTAGAGCCATCTACAAAACAAGGCAATTAGCAATATAGTCAAACAAGATTAAAATAGACTTACATGTTCTGATGCATACAAGGAAGCAAGGCCTATAGGGATAAACACAACTCCAACAACAATGAATGATGTAATGACCTGAAAACATTAAAAATAACAGTCCAAGTAATTAAAAAAACAAAGAACAGTACTACACTGAAGCAGAAGTCAAACAGAAATCAGTCGTGAAATATTCTAAACCATACCCATCCCGGCGTTAAAATAGGTTTACAAGCAGGAAGCTCTTGCTGTGTGAATCTAGAATCTGCATCCACCAAGGCCAAACAACCATATGCTCAGAAAATTCTCCACTCGTAAAACTCATTGAATAAAACAACACAATTCAGCCCATAATTTGATTTTCAAAATCCAGCACCCCAGATTAAAATTAAAACACCAGCATTTCAACAGGTGATCAACAGGTGAAAACATCAAATTTACCAGATTAAAAAGGCAATGCAGGTAATTATATATGTAAGGGACGAAAATTTTAACAAAAACCATTTGTTATTTACCCAAAAAAAAAAAACTATATCCCAGATTTGCCACCAAAAACACAATCACAACCTCCCTAAAGCAATCACCTTTACATAAACAAACAAAAACCCATTTCAAGAAAATAAAAAAGATTCAGACCTTCCCAAATACCAACAAGAATTACATAAAGGGTAGTGATAATTCAAACCAAGTCAATACAGAAACCACACAAATCATAAATTGGAACACATCGAATTATAAAAAAGAAAAGAAAGATGGGTTTTTCATACAGTTGGGTTTCTTGTTCTTTCTGGCAGAAACAGCAGCAGAATCATCCTTGCCTCCACCGCCAGAGCTTGTGGCTTCTCCTATCATGGTTTTGCGTTTTTTTAGTCTCACCAAACGAAGCCTCAACGTAAAAATAAAATATCAGTTAATATATTGATTGATATTTTTGACAAAGTGAAAGCAAAAGGACATCTTGAATTTATTTTTTTTTTCTTTTTCTTTCTCTTTCTATTTCTCCCCCAATATTTTATGATTAATTATTTTAAATTTTAGCTATTTTTTAAGGTTATTTTAGTTGTCTCTTTGCTTTTTAAATAGAAAAAAAAAATCCATTTTCAAAAATAAAAGAAAGAAAAAGAAAAGGAATAATCCTCTTTTTTCACCAAAAGAAAAGAGTTAGGTGACATGAGTAGAACCACGGTTGGATGACTTTTGGATTTTTGTTGATGTGGGCCAATTGACAGAATAATTAGACTTAGATCCAATCATGAGCCCAAGCCCAAGCCCATCAGATATATTACAATTCATGGAATTCTGTTGAGAATATTGATGCACCAAATATTTCAGTTAAATGTTGACTCAGCAATCAAACTCCAGTAAGAAGTCTTTTACTTTTATACTATTCTAGCTTCTTCTTTTTTGTGTTTGGAATAAAATTTGATTATGTTTTGAAAATATGTTTACCTTGAAAAAATATTAAATTAATATTTTTTAGTATTTTTTTATAGTTTTAATACTTTAATTTCTAAAATAAAAAAATCTAAAAAATTATTTTAATATATTTTTAAACAAAAAAATACTTTAACAAATCAACTTACACGCTATATTTTTTATTTGCAGCATGTTCGAAGACCTCTGCTATCATTTGGTCCCAAAGCTTCCATGAAGCTGAGAGCATTTCCAATCAATGCTTGCAAGGTATTTGGTGATTGTAATTACAGTTGTCCTGAATCTGATAACATTCAGAATTAGTCTTCTTCTTTTTAATGCAAACCCGTTTCTGTTTCCTGTTTCCTTGTTGCAGGGATTAAGATTATGTTCTCATTTGATTAGTGAATTTGGCTCTGAAAGCTCCACAATGACACCTGATGGTGCTTTTAGTTCAACAAGGCTCAACAATCCGTCAAAATCAATGGATTCAGCATTGTTGTCCCATGAGAATGGATCCCGAAACAGTAAGTGCTGATAGATTTAGCTAGCCTGGAAGTAAGCTATCTTGTTTTTTCAAGATGGTGGAAAACTTCTGTAAGATGTTATTGTTGAACTTGGCTCCCTACACCTCTCCTAAATGAAGAGGGAAAAGGAGGCAAAACACAGCCTGTAAGCTTGTTCCACAAGCATGCTCGACGATGAAATGGAAATATTAGACAGGGGACCTATGAAGGGCCATTGAATTTCTTGACACTGACTTGGTCAATCTTGCTGCGATTTTTTATTTCCCCTGACATTGATGAACGTGGACATACTTTATCATTTGAATGTATATCCGTAGGTATAGCTTTCGACAAGTAGGTAAACTTCTTGCTTCTGTTAAAGCACTATTATTAATCAATTGAAAACTATCTCACACTGAATTTATGAGTTGTACATATTCCCATTTATTTATTTTCTTTTCAGTGATAGACTGAAGTTGAATTGTGAAAGTAGAGGATCAAACAGAAAGAAAAAACATAACAGTTAACAACAATATCAGGGGCCACAGGATGCCTGCTATGCTGATCCATGCTTCCTTGTTACAGCTTAAGCTCCGAAAAACCTGAAAGTAGGACAAAGATGATATGAGTTCCTTTATTGCAGGATCCAAAGAAATTAGCTATTCGGGTTTGTAGTTCATACTTCTGCCATCGCGACTGAGTTCGTTTCACGCTGCATGAGTCAAAATATGCAAGTTAGCTTGCATAAAATGTTAGAAAAGTGAAAAACTTATTTTGTATAATAAAAAAAAGTACTCAGAAAATGATTGTACTTGTAGAGAATCAACTTCCCTACCTTGCACTGGACTGTGTTCTGGCTGGTGGCTCTGAGACTGGTGTTTGACCTTCTTCGGTTGGGATAGGCACGCTCTGTACCTGGAAGTTTCACGTGAGGAACAAGTGAAAATTTTCAATAGTTATTATTACTGATTGTAAGACTGTAGGCAGAGACTAGAGAGTGCTCGCCATGGTAGCATGTAAGGAGAGAGCGCATACCAGTTCCCTGAATTTAAGATTAAAGAACAACTGGATGTATCTCTGCTTTGCTAGTTTCTGCTCCTTGTTGAGCTGCCTCCAGAAACTATACATGTTACCCATGTTCAACAATTTGTTTGCATAGATCTTCCATGTATAGCTACAAAACAAAGTGAATGAGGTTTCGGTTAGTAAACATAAGCGCGCAAGAACACGAGGATGTTGTCTGCGACGAGTGTAGTTACCATTCATTTATCCGTTTCAACCCCTCCACTGAATACTTATTCCAGTGTCCGGGATCCACCTTGCACTTCTCAAAGAAATCAGCGATAATGTTGCTCGACTCATCTCCATTTTTTGGATCAATATGAAATCCTGAGATCCCATCGACGATGATTTCAGACGGGCCTCCTTGATTGGTTGCGAAGGTGGGCAATCCGCAGTTCATAGCCTCGATGACGGTGAGTCCAAATGCTTCATAGAGAGCAGGCTGCACGAAAGCTCCCTTTGTATCAGCGATACAACGGTACAGTTCTCCATTGCGCTTCCTATCGGTCTGAGCTGCTATCCATCTGATCTGACCCTTGAGTTGGTACTTCTCTATCAATTCATGCATCTTCTTTATTTCAGCCATTTCTTCTCTGTCTTTAGATTTGTTTGGATCAAAGAATCCACCAACTATAACAAGATTAACTAAACCTCTGAGTCTCTTGTTCTTCCCGTACCACTCGGTTAGTCCAGTAAGGTTCTTCACCGTATCGAGCCTTGCCATGGAGAAGATAATAGGCTTCTTCTTGTCCTCTAGATATCCGCTGTTATTTAAATAAGCTCATATAAGATGCTGGGTAGTTTTAATTGCTCTCAATGACAATCTAAAGTAAATGATTTCTGAGTACTTACATGTGTTCGTCATTGACCACTTTGCTATACAACAATTCTTCAATGTCAGGATTAAACTGCGTGAATCGACTCTGTTTCTCTGTGTGAGGGAAATACACAGATTGGTCAGCCCCGGGTGCAGCAATGTTAAACTTTGGATCAAAGACATTGACACCGGAAACAACTCTACACAGCCCTGGCAATGTGAATGCAGCATGGCTCTCATACTGTCCAGGTCTATCTTTGCTGCAATAATATAACATAGGGTTTCAATACATTTGTATAGGATAGTTTTGCTCTGATAATTAGCGGAAGAAATTTGGAATCACTTGACAAGCTACGGTTTAATATAGAATCATTCAGAGAAGTGTGGACAATTTTCTAACCTTCCTGCAATCTCTTGATATGTACTTGCTATGACGAAATCTGTCGCATTCATTGCAACTATATCAGCCATAAACTGGCATGGGAAGTGATACTTAGATTGTAATTCCTTCCACTTGACATCAGAATTTTCGTACTTTGTCTTCTCCAAAGCATGTGCAATAGTTGCCTGAGTTACCCCAAGTTTACCAGCCATGAGAGTTGCTGCTAAATTCCCATCAGAGTAGTTCCCGATGATGAGATCTGGGTTTCCTTCCATGAGGTCTAAGATCTTGGTCGTAACTTCCTGATATAAAAACAGACAAGTGCATTCAGTAATAACAGGAATCCCCAGAACATGAATGAAGAAAGATTTAAAATGAATCATCTGACGGTTCAAAATATGCCTGGGTAAACTTCTCGATATAGGGATAGACATCGAAACGTGAAACCCACTGGCGGAGGACCCTATTCTCTACCCTAAATGGCACCCTGAGGATGTTTGAATACTTGGTGCCATCAATTGCTTCGAATTCCAGGTTGCACTTTGTTCCCCGAGCATCAGGAATGAGTCGCGTGGCCTGTTTAGGCAAGAACATGATTAGACAGACTCCTGCAACCCTGATTGGATTAGTAACTCCTTGAGGGCTGGTGAACTTACCACAACAATTTGAGGTTTCACATTTAGGCCTTGTTGCTTAATCCTAAGAAGCAATTCCTCTTCCAAGGCTTTCACTTGATCTAGAATGTAGACCACCTGTTTAGAGTAGTTGCACAGGTTTGTGATCAAGAATATCAAGTACCAGTAAACTTGTTTTACTGCATTAGGGAATTGAAATTCATACCTGTCCGCCTGTATCTGGCAAACCGAGGACATCTGCTTGACCGAAGTAGCCATGAGGAGAGAAAATGACAACATTAAATACTGTTGGTAGCCTGCTAAGAAATTTCTCCATGTTCATTGGATCCGGTGCTTGGAGTACTTCTGAGAGACATCTCATTGTCTCCTTCACTCTTTCTGCAGTATCACCCCACCCCTTCTCGAAGCCCCATTCTTTGAAGCTGTGAAACGAAGAACATCAATTTCCAGGGTCTACATTGTGAAATTTCAGTGTCTGATGGCAAAAATATTCACCTTATCTCAAAATCCTGAAATGGGGTGTCCTTGGCAAGTCCTGAGAGGTAGACTTCAGCAATTATCAATGCCATCTGCAGCTTTCCGACGGTGCCGAGGGTCTCATTTATCATAAGTTTCTGCAAATTCAGAGGCATTAGAAAATCAAATATTCATGCATTGCAATCCTGAATAGAAAATGAAATTGTTTCTCTCGTACTTCTCCTTGACGATTCAGAGATAGCAAGTAATCCACCAGAGGCTGAGCATTCTCCAGGCGGCCGCTTAGCTTTGAAGTTACAAACTTTGAAACAAAATCAAGCCCATTTCCAATGGAAGAACTTAAGGTCAAGTGAGGCACAGAGAAATCAAATGCACCGAAATCGACTTCCAAAGCATTAGCATCCTTCGCCCTGCAATGACAGCAGGTTTTTTAGTAGAAATCTACAAGGAAAACCCGGTGTGAAACTGACTAGACAGAAGAGTGCATAGCATACCAGTTCTCATCATATATCATTTCTTTGAATTTCAAGTAGTCTGTAACAGTGATGCCCTCTACTGAAAGATTAGCAGAGTTCACCTTCACATATTCCCAAAATCCGGGGCTTGGTCTAATGGAAAAAGCTACATATGGTGGATTAACAACTGCTTCCTGCAAATTACATGTGATTTCTCTTAGAAAATAAAATTTCTGAAGCTGCTTGTATAGAGATGAGACTCAAACTCGAGCCCTCACTTTTATTTTACAAGAGTACCAATGAGCTACAAGCTACACATTAGTTTAGACAATATAGGAGGATGGATACAGAAACATAAAATAAATTTGTCTTTGAAATAGTTTTAGAGTAAATTTTTGTCGTTTCAAAACAATTAAGAAGAACATGGAAACATGTCTTCGTTGTCTCGGTTTTTTTTTTTTTTGTTTCTAAACAATAAACAAACTCTACATAAGAATAACATTGTACGAATTTCTTAATTTCAAGGGTAAAAAATGAAACCCATGAATGTTAAAGGATGAAGTTGTCTCTTACCAAGAAGAAAGGACCAGAGAATACAAACCTGAATGGAAAACCAAATGTCCCCTAGTAAACCTTCCAAGACCCTAGTTCTTTCAACCTGATCATCAATAACATTCTCCATCTCATCAAGTAATTGTTGAAGCTTCATTGTTCTCCTTCCCTTCTCTATGTACTTGGCAAAACATTTCTTCATGTGATACCTGCTTTGTTTCAAGGCTTCTGGCATGTTGTCAGCTATGGAGTCTGACCTCTTCAAGGTTGCCATTATGTAACAACACTTATTTTTTGTAGCAGCACAAGGTTTTGAAGGAAAGAAGATGATCACGAAAGGCTTTTTGATCAACTCTTCTTTAAGACAACCAATATATAGAGCAATGGCAGTTGTTTGATTGGTGCATGAAAATGGGTTTGCTTCGGTTGTAATCAAATGATTGGGTTTGAGACTTACTCTTTTTTTTTTTTTTAAGGAAATCGGTCGATAAAGGATAGGTGATAGAAGGGGAAAAGGAACATTCTTAGTAAAGAAAAGGAGAAGGAAAAGAAAGGAATTTTAAGAGGTGCATAGAGAGATTCTTGGTTATAAAAGAGATTAATCAAAGCAATCCTCAATATTCTTTTCTTTTCGAGTTCCTAAGATAGGAACAGGGAATTCATAGAAAAAGAAAGAGAAGGAAGGAAGGAAGGAAAGGTAGCTAAGGTCTTTCTTAGCTACATCCTCCAAGCATCATTATGGAGGATCGAGTTGGAACATAATACAAGATCAGGTATTATTCTACTGAAGATTTAGTGACAATCCAATCATCTCTAAAAATGGGGTTTTAGAATTTTGTAGGTTAATTAAATTTTTTAAATTGTATTTGACTAGTGCCTTGGATAAAAAGAAACATGTAAAAGAGACGAAAATGTATTTAGTTAAGAAAATGGAAATTAATATATAAAAATAAATATGTTTTTAGAATCATAATAAAATAATTTTTATCATTATAAAAGAAGAAGTATATAAAGAATTAGAACAAGAAATAATGAATATCAATGAAATATTGATCGGCATTATTATATTTATGTAAGAGTAAAAACACAAGTAATATTCAGGATACATACGAATCCTGAACGAGACTAGTTTTATTTTTTAAAAAATATAAAAATACTTGGATTAAAAAAAAAAAACAAGAAATAATCGATGCATCAGACACAAGTCTTATCATTTGCCAATTGCAATTAACATGTGATGATTTATTGAGACATGATGTTGGAAAACAATGGGGTTTGATATTTATTTAATTTTTGTTGGGGATTTTTCTACAAAGCAAAAGCAATGGTAACTGAGAGAAAAATAAAATAAAATGAAAAAGTTTGGGTTTAGCAAGCATATTGGTTTTCCCCTTTTTTTTTCTGCTTTTGTTATTTGATAATAAAAGTATATTAATTATTATTATTTTTTTTTTAAAAAAAAAGGAGAGAACTAGCTAGCAGCATGCACATACGAATTTTGATTATGGATTATGGATGAAGCATTGTCGCCATTAAAAGAGCTAAATCAAAATGACTGGGCTGTGAGAAATATGGAAGGTTAAAAAATAAAAATAAAAATAAAAATGAATTGAAAGAGATGAAGATTGGAAACTGGAAACTGGAATTGCAATAGTTCACAATATGATGATATCAGTGAAAGGATGTAAGCTATCTTTGGCCATTTTTATGGAGATACATTACTGGAGATAATCAATTATTTTTATTAATCACAATGAATATTTTTGCTAGGTAATAAATTAATTTAAATTAAATTGTTTTTACAGGATAATCTCTAGATTTTATGTTAATAATAATAAAATACTCATCCAATATTTATCTATGTAATACTTATTTATGCATTTAACTATCTGGATTTAAAAATTAAAAAATTTACTTTAAAATTAAACAAAATTCTAATAAACAAATTCTTGATCCTCCCCCAAAGATTCATTCGTTTCCATGGCTATAAAATCTAATGCGACCACAAAGATTTTTTTTTTAAAAAAATATTAATTCAATTAATTTGATAAGTGAGTTTGTAAACTAGTTATCTTGATTTAAATTTAATTTAGTATTTTTTTTAAAAAAATAGAATAATATTATTTTATTAAAAAAAAAATGAATCAATTAATTTGATTAGTGAGTTTTTAATCTAGCTAAACTAATCAGAATTAAATTTAATATCTTTTTAAAAAAATTAAAATAATATTATTTTATTTAAAAAAATTAATCAACTTGATTTTATTTATCCAACACATCCAAGATTCAAGTCTTAAACAGGTCGAATAACTTCTCCTTAGGTCATTCTTCTTTGGTGTGATAAGAGGCCACACGGCCCAAATTCTACTCGGTCAGTACATATGGAAAAAGCCCACTTGATCTAGGGTTTTAGCAACAGCAGCAAACCCTCCCTTCCTTTGCCTTTATAAACCACTCTTCCCTGACCTCAATTATCATTGTGCTCTCGTGTACCCCGATCCACTCTGCAGCTTCCTCAATTTCTTCAACTTCTCTTGCGCTTGCTGGTTTTTCAATTTCTTCACCTTTCATAAACTATCAAGAAATCTAATTTTTTTTCCTTGCGTCATATACTGATTACCAGCGTTTTTTACAGAGTAAACGTTGTGTATGAGCTGACGCTATATCTAATTTTCCGTTTCTGCAAAATCCCAATTAGGAGTTGATTAGATCTTTACACCACACTCTCTGTTTGATGCAGATTTGGAGATATTTTTGTGTCTTTATTAGATCTTTATTGTGAAAGGCTTTTTTTTTTTTAAATGAAGGAGAAGATGGAGGTGATGATTATTTCCCCAGATGATCGAAGCTGAACAAACTGAGCGATTTTTCTCTTTCGAGAGATCCAAGCCAGATTTCTGATCCATCTTCAACTTGATTTTTTAAAATATTTTTTAAAAATTTTATTTTTTATGTTAAATTATTGCGATTTGTAGGATTAATTAATGATAAATAATAGGATTGAACAGATGGAGATGATGATTATTTCCCCAAATGATCGAAGCTGAATAAACTGAGCGATTTTTCTCTTTTGAGAACCAAGCCAGGATTCTGATCCATCTTAAATTTCCTGATTTATATTTTTCAAAGTTTCTGGATTTTGAAAAGTTCATTACTTTTCTTACTGTTTTTCTTTTGAATAAGAAAATTCAAAGCTTTCTCAACATCTATCAATAAAAATTCCCAATTTTTTTTAAATTGCGCAGCAGTTATTTTCCTGTTGTTTGAAGCTGAATTTGAGAAATAAAGCCATGGATTTTTAGATTGAAATAAAATCAATAATGCTTTAAAATTGCAAATTGAATATAGTCTAGGTAAAAGTAATTCAGACAAGAATAATAAAAGCTGTGCTGGAGATGAGAAATGGATTGCCTTTGTAAATAAGTTCTTAGGGATTCTATCATAAGCCAGTTCTTGCACTACATTAGCAGAAATCTGAATTATCTCTAGTGCACAGCATCTGTCAGATCGAAAATGCATTGCTCTTCCAAAGACCTTTTATTGAAGTTTTCTTCATCACTGAAACGGCACACAAGAAAAAGTCAGATATTGGATACGAGAATGGCACAAACCTACGGGTAGGTGAAATTAATATACTCCAAGAAATCGTTTCCCATGTTGAATGTTCCTCTGAAAATCTGCTTGTGATAGTTACATAGGAGTTCATTATGCTTTTTCTGGCATCCAAATTCCTTGATCCAAAACCAAATTACACGTTATTCAATTGGTATTTGACTGGAGAGATTTGATAATCTGGCATGTTTCAAGTGTTCAAGAAATAAGATATGGTGATGGTATTTTTGTTCTGAGCAAGCTACAGCCAAAAGAATTATAAACCTTTCGACATAATAGGAATATCAAGGAATAAATTTGATAAGATATTTAATATTTCTGATATTTATCCTTCCAATGATAATGAGCCTAAAAGTCGAGTTTTTATAAAATTTTAGTTATCGTCCCCTTTTTTTCAAAGTCACTGAGTCAAAGGAATTCGACGAGGAGTCCACAAAGGTTCATTCATTATTCATATGCAATATGCAAAAGGACCTGACAAGAAACAAAATCTTTTGTTCTTTGTAAGCAGTGGCTATTTCTCTCATTATTTTTCTTGTAATCGTGCCTGAATTCTTGTTTTTGTAGCAGGATAAACTCTACTTTTTTCCTTTGGATCAAAGAGACTTCGTTCATTAATTACAAAAAAACAAAAGGCCGCCATTTCAAAGGCTTGCTTACATAATATCCGCCTTTTAAGTTTTTGCCTTCCGAAGCCATTTAATTTGTTTTTGTCCGGCAACAAGACACGCCATTTAATCTACAGGTACCTTGGATGATCACCGCCACCTTGGCCTCCAGATTAGAACATCTTCTGCAATAGTTGTATGAACATATTCAGTGACTCAAGCATGCCTATTTGCTCCAAGACCATCCAATGCTTGCAACGAAGCCCTGTGCCTTTTCCCTTTAAGGTGACTTTGCTTGCCATGTACACTGCTTGCATTGCAGATTGTACAAAACCAATGAGAACCTATCATCTCAATACATCGGCTCTTCATCAGGTTCCTTCCCACTGAAGCAGGGGAAACATTGCTGTTTGATGCCTGGTTCTTGAAGTTCAGAGGTTCACAAGCTTTCTTGCGTCTTTTTCCTTGAAGATGTGATTTAACATCTGTATGATTCTTGACATTTAGCTGTTCACAAGTGGCCTTGTGTCTATTCCCATGGAGATGTGAAATTAGAGCTGTCTCACTTTGGGCTGTTACTTGACATATAACACAAGTCCATACCTTTTGGACTTTCTCGGGAGGTACAATCCCACAAAGATCTCCGCCTCCTACTGTTGTTGTTGCAGTGTTTATGCTCTCCAGAGGTGGAAATGTTCTGTTTTCTGTCTGGCTGATGTTAGATTCTACCTGTCTAGCCTGCTGCCTGTCTTCCTTTCGCACAGGACCAATGGTTAAGAGAACATTGACTAACAAGAAACCAATAAAGAAATCACAGGGGGAAGGGAATTTGTGGTACTCATAAAGGGAATTTTTGAAAATCTTATCAAATAACACAAGTTCTAAAGAGAAGTTTTAGATTGTTTGGGTTGAAGCACATGCAGCTATTTTCTTTAAAAGTTCTGAAAATTTCATCTGCTGAATAAAATAACCTGCATGGTCGATGCAACTTCTTGCTTCTCTGTTACTTCCACAGCATTACCGTCTTTGAATCGAATTGGAAGCTTAGGCTGTTCCAGCTTCAGCAGCGTGAATCAAAAGATATTCAAATTTCTCATCAGGCAGTAACATTTCACAGTTCATAGTATTATTTCCAAAAGAACAGGTAGACTTTTCCTTTAAGGGTGCCCAAATTTCCAACCGTTGAATAAAATTACCTGCTTGGTTGATGCAACTTCTATCTTCTCTGTTATCTCCGCATCATTGCTGTCTTCATATCGAACCAGAAGTTGTTCGAACTTGGGCTGCATGAATCAAAAGCTTGATCAGCTGAAATAAAACCCTGTACAGCGTCACACTTAAAAACCACTATTCTACAAGAACACTGAATTACTTCATAAGTAGGACTTCTTTTCAAAAAAGGGAAAAAATCAATCAATAATAAGGAAACATGAGTTTATAAAGACCGCTCCTGCTACCATTGGTTGGTGGGTGTTTCTGCATTCCTGATCTGGCTTTGAACAAGTCACATAATGAGCCATAAACAATATGGAACTGAAATTAGCGATCTTACCAAATCCTCTGCTTCAACCGCCCTGATCTCCTTCACATCAACATCAGGCTTTGCACTCTTTTTCTGGAAGAAAGAGACAGATGTTTGGGAGGGAAGCAATGGTGAGAAAGCATGCTTTATGCACATGATAAGAACGTCAAAATTAGATTAATTCAATTGATTTCAGGTGCATGTCAAAAGATTTCCATAGGACTTGTTGCCACGAAGAAGAATATATACCGTGGAAGCAATGAGATCCTCCAAAGCATCAGGGCCATTTTCCTTCATATACCTCTTCATCTCAACAACAAAATCATCTTTCTTGAAAAACAACTCCTCCTGCTTGTTGAACTGGCAGATGATAATTGCAGGGCTCATGGATAGACACGGATTAATAAGGTGTTTATAGACATACAGAGAACCATCGAAGTAAGGCAGAACCAAGCAGCCGACGATCATTAGCTTAATGTATGGCCAGAAGGCTAGCCTGCATATAGAGAGATGCGAAAATAGAGATTGACTTGAGAGATTCAACAGTCCTCTTGTCCTCATCAAATAGCACACAGCATATTTCCCTATACCAACAATTTGAACAGATGTCCAAAATCATCTTGAAGACATCAACTTTCATTAACTGATCATTCTCAACTGTATTTATATATATCAATAAATATTAAAAAAAATTGTTAAAACTAACTAGAGATTCAATAAAACAACTAAGAGAAAAATGTATATTAAAATATTTAATTTAGTGTAGTGAGAAACTCTTCAAATTGTTTTTTATTATATGGTAATAAATTTTTTATAATACGGGTTAATAATTTAAATTCAATTAAAACATAATAATTTTCTAGTAGAGTTTCTCCTTTTTCTTATTAATTATTTTTAAAAATTAGATTTCCAAACCATGGTGTTTATTTAATAAAAATTGAAAGAAATCAGAATAAACAAAAAAATTGAAGAATTTAAAATAAGAATAAAAAAAGTATTTCTTTAATTAAAACTCCTTCATCTTGTTAATGCGTTTCTTTTTCTTTTTTTTACATTTCTTTATCAAAATAGTATTTTTGTAAGTAATAACTTATTTGAAGCATAAAATAAAGTTTTCATAAAAAAAATAATGTTTTGATAATTTTGATGTGAATAAATTAAAAAAATAATAATATAATGCTCACATGTTGGGAAATTGGAATTGGAGTTAAGTAAAATATCACAAAATATACATCTAATTTATTTGTTTTAATAAACTTCAATTTAAATGGAAAGAAAAAGATGTAGTCATTTGAATTTTTTTAAAAAAATATTGATATAATGATATTTTGAAATAGTTCAATTCATTTAAATATATGTTAAACTAGGAAACTCATGACTCAGTTTATAAAAAATATTGATATAGCGAATTGAGCATAATTAATAGGATAAATCGAGAATTATATATATCAATAACAAATATTAAAAAAAATTTTTTGTTAAAACTAACTAGAGATTCAATAAAACAACTAAGAGAAAAATGCATATTAAAATATTTAATCTAGTATAGTAAGAAACTCTTCAAATTGTTTTTTATTATATGGTAATATTTTTTTCATAATACGGGTAATAATTTAAATTCAATCAAAAAATAATAATTTTCTACTAGAATTTCTCCTTTTTCTGAAGCTGGAAAACGCAATTGAAATTCACTACTCTAATCCACAGTGAGAAGTGCAGAGTGAAAAATGCAGCAGGAAAACGGGACGCATTTTAGTTTTTCTTAAATTTCATTTCATTTAATTACCATTCAAGCTGAAACGAATGTTCAAGGAGCAAGACCACAGAAATGGAGACCCAGTATGACATCAGCTTCTGGGTGTCGGAGTTCGAATTAGTCTCGATCGCTTGAATGGAAGCACATCTGTTAGACACTCAGAAACAAGCACGAGTAAGATTCATCACTTCTTGGCTAAACAAACACCGACTTGACATTCCGAATAACATAATCTAAATTAACACCATGAGAGATTAATTGTCGAGTCATTAACATGAACAAACACGCTCAAAGTAAAACAAAGAGAGGAGACTTACAGAGGATAACCCAAACCAAAAACAGGCCTGCAACCATGGAGCAGAAACAACTGATCATCACAGACATGAAAACACAAAGCAAAGGAAAAACACGAAGTAAAGTTACACGCAGACATTGTGCATACCATGCAAGAACACCGAGGCATTTCACTGCAATTTTTAAAAGAAACACAAAAGCCATCATGAACTCAGACCTCTTTGAAATTATTCGCCACTAAGCTTACTTTTGCTCAGATTATAGCTAATAAAGAACCGTCGTGAAAGCAAGGAGTGGAAGCTTGAAGGGCGTTTTAAAGGAAAGGGAAAGTGATGTACCGGTAGATTTACGGAATGACAAATATGTCCTTACTTTGTGTGCTGTAGTTAGTCGCTTGAGTAGGTAACACTCTATACTCGACTTATTTAACTGAAACGTGTCCTTTGATAAAATATTCTTATTGATTTTGGCGAGTATCTGTAAATGATTACTCGCAGCGGGACCTCTAAGATTCCTCGAAGCATATCTATGCATGTCAAGCTACTTTTACGTCCGGAAGTTAGAGACGAGAAAATTTATTAAACTAATTAAAAAAGCAAGTATTTTTTTAAAAAAATAATTAAATTCAATTTAATCTCAGATTTTAAAAGGCAAACTAATGGATTTGAGTTTTTCATAACGGATGTGTCGCTAACGTGTCCAGGCTTTCTCATTTCATGTTTTCTTACCGAACAAGTTTTTTTTATGTAGATAAAGGAATTCCTAATGTTTAAAAGCGTGTTTGGAAGTGTGGTTGTTGTTATTTTTTAAAGTATTTTTTATTTAAAAAAGTATGTTAATAATATTTTTTTATTTTTAAAAAATAATTTTTGAGATTAAAACATCAAAATAATTTGAAAACATCAAAAATATATTAATTTAAAGCAAAAAAAAAAATTTTAATTTTTTAAAAAGTACTTTTCCACCACAATGTCAAACACCCTCTAAATTACTAAAATAAGAAAAGAGAGTGTGAGTCAGAAAAGAAAACAACAATTCTAACATGAATTGAAATATTAGATAAATTTTTTTTGAAATATTCTTGAATTATTTTTTAATTTTTTATATAAAATATTTTTAAATATTTTTTCAATTTTATTCCTGATAATATTTTACCTAATTTTATTGAATGCTTAAAAAATCATGAAAACTGTAGTTTTTGTCGAATAAATTTTGTACGTAATGAAATTGTAATTTTAAAAAAAAAAAAATTGAGTTTTAGTTGAAAAACTAGTATTTAATATTATTTAATAACACTACATAAATTAGAAGGATATAGCATGATAACGTAGCATTTGTGGAATTTGATCGCAATTCCAATTATGTTTTTGCCGTGTCAGACCCAGTTAAAAAAAATTCATTTTTTTATTTTTATTTTAATTCTGTTTTATTTAAAAAAATTAGAAGGAGATCACTTGATGAAGTAATAAAAAATTCAGTTTTTTATTGTTGTGTGTTTAAGAAATCATAAAAAATATAGTTATTTATTTCATGATGTAATAATAGTAGTTAAATCTACAATATTTAAATTAAAAGTATTTTTTAATTATTTTATAATCTCAATTTGAAAAGCATTTTTTTAACCAAACACATTAAACTACTTTTTGTCTAACCTCAATTTCAATCACAGTTTTAACCAAACATATATTTTTTCAAACCAACCTCAACTAAAAGTACTTTTTATAAAACAATTTTTTTAAAACCACAATTACAACAGCAACCACAATACCAAACACACCCGTAGGAGAGAAAATACATTGTGTGGCACGCCATTCCTTTTCTGCCTAGCTAGGCCTTTGGATGGAGTCTTTATTTGGTTGGGCTTTTAGGCCCGACAAGTTGCTCGGTTGCTAAATTAGACTAGGCCCAAAGTTGTGAATAGACAATAGCTGTCCAATCTTTGTTGTTTAGGTTGTGGCCCAACAACGACGATTGAAAAACAATTGTCCAATCTTGGTTGTGGCTTAATAGTTGTGAATGGAGAACAGTTGTCCGCCGGTTCTTCTTGGTTGTTTGGGTTGCGGCCCAAACAGTAAATAAAAAATTATTTACTGTATAAATTTGAACACGAAGATCTATGGAGTCAGAGGACACTTACTGTTGTTTTGTTTGATTTTATATTTTAAACAAATTTAACTTTTTTTTTTATTTTAAATTAATTTTTTATATATTTTTATATTATTTTGATATGTTCATATTAAAAATAATTTTTTTAGAATAAAAAAAATATTATTTTAATTTATTTTCAAATAAAAAACACTTTAAAAAAATACCCACAACCACACTTTCAAATATTCCAAAATATTTTACATGCCTTCAGGAAGTTAATAAATTTTGCGTGCCTTCAACTTTACCCTTACAGAGGCAAAAAATCCCTCCATCCTTGCCTTTATTCGAGTGAATGAAAACAAAATTTATAAATTGATTCTAAATATGATTTCATCACATTTATATTTATAGTTTTTAATCACATAAACTATAAACATGTTACTTTAAGATCGTTTATTAACTTGTTTTAACAACTATAAGGTATTAAAGAAATAAAAACAATGATTCTAATTAAAAATCTGGTGCTAGCTAAAATAAACAATAAATATATTACTAGAAAAAAGTTATTTTAATAAAATAATTAAAACGACTGCATTTTCAAATTTAATTATAACACTAAAGAATCTTATGAGAATTAAGTTTTTTTTTTATGTTTAAAAAATTCATAACCCCACAGCATAGCATGTAGATGTAAATTAGTATATTCTAAAGGAAAATACAAGTCATTCAAGAGAATGAAAGGACGAAAATAGTAATTAAAAAAAAGGTGGTCGGCTACGTGTCTAAAAGAAAATACCTCTAACCCCATGAACAATAAGGGTGGACACGTCCACAAATTCCAACAATTGTTGTCTTCATGTCCCCCAAACAGTTTTCTTTTCCTCCACAACAAGACAAAAACCTATTTAGGTTGTCTCTCATAATTTTTTGTTTTTAATTTTAAATGTTAACTTAAAAAAATATTAAATTAATATTTAGAAAAAAAATTGAAAGAAAAAGAAGAAATAATTTCAACCAACCCATTTTCATTGATATTTTTTTTAATTAATATAGGTATACGGACCAGCTTATATAAATATCATTTAATTTTTTAAATTTTATAATAATTATATAAATTTTTAGTAACTAAAAAATTAAATTTATAATTATTAAAAAATAAATTAATTGTATAAGAATTATTATTATTATTATTATTTATTTTCTTTGGAGGAGTAGTGGTAGCCTGGTAGGTATGCATAATAATATCCTCAAAGGATCTTGGGGCTGCTTTAATTGTGCATTCATCGTTTGCAACGTGTACATCTGCCCCCCATGGCCTTTTCTGCCACCCTCTTGATAACGTTATCTTCCATTGATTGGTGGATGTGTCTACGTGTCAATCTCATTTAGATTTCATTGCTCTTTTTATAGTACCTTTTTTGACCCACCAAAAAAAAAAGGTCCAAATTCAAAGTTGGGTTATTAATTTATTGGGTCAATCGGGTCAATGGTCCTCCACCCACAGCAG
Source organism: Populus alba (assembly GCF_005239225.2). Taxonomy (NCBI): domain Eukaryota; kingdom Viridiplantae; phylum Streptophyta; class Magnoliopsida; order Malpighiales; family Salicaceae; genus Populus; species Populus alba. The sequence continues at coordinate 19,478,338 of NC_133300.1, read as the reverse complement.
TAAACATCACTAAAAGCCCTACATCAAGTCAAACAGCCGTATACAATACATTATTTAAGCATATATAACAGTATTTGGATTGATCTTGTAAATATCTTTGATAATATTATTTTGGTATTTTAATTAATATTTTTGATTTTTTTTTCTATAAATAACACGATTCAGGATAATAATGACGAGATATGAATGTCTCATTTCCAAATCAAAACAAATACAAATTATATTATAATATCAGCATGTTTTTTTTTTTTTATTTCGGAACCTTTCCTACTTTTTTTTTTCCTTCAATTTTAATCAAATTTAATTATAATTAAATAATGAAAATTTTGTTTGAGGTATTTGTTTGAGATTGCATGAGTTAACCTCTTAACTTGTAATATTTATTTGAGATTAGAATAACTCTATAAAAAATAAATTGAGATAAATTATAAATATTAATTCAAAATTAATTAAATATCTAAAAATAAAATTGAAATGAAAAATAATAAATTCAATAAATTTTCTATTCATAATTTGTTAACTTGAATTCACATTAATAATGCTTAAGACATCACATGTGTAAACGAAAAAGAGTGAACATATCATAAACTAATTAAGCGAGTCTTTCTCTATTTAATTCAAAATCTTTGTTGTCACTCAATATTGATAGATCAGGTACCTGTTTTATATTGTAGAGGATTCGACAAACATTAGGGTTCCAACATGCGGGGGAAGCTCAAGAAATTTTAAATCCAATATTTTAACCACTCAAAAACATGCACTTGGTTACGCCAAGTTTTATTTTAAACATGATCATTTATTTTTGTAGAGAAAAATTTGCCCGACGCAACGTTTTTGGTCGAAAAAGACACATCGTTTAGAATCTAGTTATTATTGGTTACTGGAAAATCAAGAAAAATAGTTTTTAAATTTAAAAATCTATTTTCAACCCATTTTACTTAAAAATAACCAAACAATACCATCTCTTTCTATGCCACGTAATAACTCTTGAAAACCCAAAAATAGATTTAAAACAAAATTTTAATCCAAATTTAAAAAACTTTTCAAGTCTAGATCTAATATAACTCTCATAATCCGTTAAAGATTAAACAAAACTTACTGTTTATTGTCCAATGAAAAAGACAACAATGAGGCGTGTGTATATATATATATGTATTATATGTATATGTATATATGTATATGTATATATGTATGTATATAGAGTTGTAGTAGCCAAGTTGAAGAAGAAACACTTCCTTGATCAAACCCTAATACAACCAGCAAGTTACCCTGTCATTGGCCATGTATATTCCACGGGAAAAATACAGGCATTCAAGAAAACGAAAAGGATGAGAATAGTAATTAAAAAAAGGTGGCGGGCTACGTGTCTCAGAGAATACCTCTAACCCCATGAAGAACAAGTGTGAACACATCCACAAATCCCAACAATCGTGGTCCACACGTCACACAATCAGTTTACTTTTCCTTTACAACAAAACAAAAACCTAATTAGGGGTGCTCGATGCAGATTCTGTTTTTATTTTTGGATTTTTTTGAAATAATTTTTGGTCTGAAAATAACATTAAATTGATGTTTGTTTTAATGTTTCTTTTATGCGATTGATGTAAAGGGTAAAAATAAAAATTTTAAAAAATTATTTTAATATATTTTCAAGAAAAAATTATTTTACACCACATTTAAAATATTAAAAAATAATATAAATTATATATTAAGACTTTACTTTACAATTTAAATCATATCTTGAGATTTCTGATCTAATAAATTAAGTTTTAATGTTAAATTAGTTTTTTGATATGTTATTAAAGTTTTGATAACTAAATGATCATGAATTTAAATCTCATTATTTTTATTTATTTAAAAGAAATTAAACATAAAAGTAGTGTGTAGGTCCATGAAAATTTTAAATCTAAATAATTATTATTTGAAAAATTATATTAAAAAAATAATATAAATTATATTTTCAAAACTTATTTTAAATTATTGAATTAATTTTATTTTTAATTTTTTTTTTGACACGAAAACTCCTGGAAGGAAGAGAAAAGAAAACAATAAGAATTTCGACCTAACCCATTTCCATTGCTGGAGAAGGTGCCCCCCACCAATCAATCTTTTTTCTTTCTTTGCAGGAGCACTGGTATCTATAATAATATCCTCAGAGGATCTTCCTGGGGCTACTTTAACTGTTCATTCATCGTTCGCCACGTGTACATCTGCCCCCTCAATGGCCCAGGCCTTTTCTGCCACCCTTTTGATAACGTTATCCTCCATCGATTGGTGGATACGTCGACGTGTCCATCTCATTGAGATTTCATTGCTCTTTTCATAATTCCCTTTTTTGACCCACCAAAAAAAAATGTCCAAGTTCAAAGTTGGGTCAATGCTCCACCCGCAGCAGTAAACATCACTCAAATCGTTATACACATTAGTTCTTTGTTGCTTATGAAATGGCGATAAATTAGACTTATGTAATGCCGTCTTTTTTTTCATTTAATGGAGTTTTTGACAAGTCCATCCTTAATTGAACATATATTTTTTAAAATAAATTATTCATTAAATTCAAATCTGAGATAATATTACAAGCGACAAATACACTGCGCTTTCAAACTCAAAAGGTTTGGGTCACCAGCTTGAAACCAAATCCGGATACAAACGGGTTTATAGCCGGACAAGAACAAGAACAAAACAAAAACGTTGTCATTTTTTGTAGGAGCCTCTGGAAGGGTGGAGAGTTTGTTTAGTGGGCCGTTGTTAGTTTTTCAATTCATGAGAGGTCGGTACTTGTAAAAGAGTTGTTGTCTTAATTTATTGGTGAAAGTTCTTTGTTGTCAAGGGAGTGGTGCAAAAAAAAACAGCGAAAGAGGTTAGCTTTTTATCATCAGTTTATCATCACATAACATAATCTTTATCATCCTCGTTTTATATAGTTTATGGCTATGATTTCTTTTTTAATGTTTCAGTTACAGATAAGCTTAAACAAAGCTTCACTTGCTGGTGGTCTATAATGGGTTCATTTTGAAAAAGTTGGTTTGCTTTTCATGTGTAAGGGAAGTCAGCTAGCTACTTTTTATGAACCTCGCTTGTAAAGTTGAAGTGGGTTTATCTTGAAAAGAAGAAAACTTGTGTGTTTTGAGTGAATTGGGATTGTTGAAGGAGGTTCCCAGGAGAGTTTGGTAACAAAAAGACTAGTTTTTGAAATGACTGTAGCATTGTTTTGGGTTGGTAGTGCCAATCCAAGCACAGATGTTACCAATTGTCTTCGATTCCTGGATTCTGTCAGGGTTCTGGATTCAACGAAGTTTGGTAATTCTAGAGATCGGAGTTTGTTTTTTAAGCTTGGAGAAAAAAAGGGTAGGAAACAGGAATGGAAGTCATGCTCTGCCAATCCAGATTTGGGGTATTTAGGTGGTAGAAGTAATGGAAGCAAACTGCCTGTGATATCAAGCATGGTAGCAAGCCATGCTGGAGAAATGGCTGTTTTGTCATCCGAGGAGATGGTTTACAATGTGGTGCTGAAGCAGGCAGCTCTGGTTAAGAAAGAACTGAAGTCCAGAGGTGATCTGGATGTGAAACCAGATGCTGTTCTTCCAGGGACTTTGAGCTTGTTGAGTGAAGCTTATGATCGGTGTGGAGAAGTTTGTGCTGAGTATGCCAAGACTTTTTACCTGGGTTAGCTTCCTGTTGTTCAGTTAATGGAATTTTGATTTTTGGCTCTTGCTGGCTTTTGAATCTGTTATACGTTGTACTTGTGATTGGTTTTCTCATTTGCCTTTTGCTTTCTCAGGAACTCTGCTCATGACCCCTGAACGGAGAAGGGCTATTTGGGCCATATATGGTGAGTGATTTTCTCTTTTCACCTTGGAATATTCAGAGAATTTAGAAGTTGGAGGAGAGTGATTTCAATCCTATACAGCATACATGTGTTCTGATGGGATTTGATAATCAAATGATGAGCAAAGTATTCTGAAATAAAAAAGAGATGTTATTTTTGGGAGCTTATGAAATCATGGTGCTAATTGTGCAGCTAATTGTATATTATGTGAACCATAAGAACTTATCTTTTCCTGTCTAGGATATATGTCAAGCCTTAAGTGCTCTTTTCATGGAATTTATTTTTAAAATGTGATAATCATGTACTTGGAATTTTGAAGACAATATTTCTCGAAGAGAAATCAAGCATGCTGTGAACTGGTTACACTATCTAACACCTGATGCTTACCCTTAATATTATTCTTCCGATTCATGATTGAAATCAAGTTTGATCAGTTCTATATGGTATATGATATTCGAAGGTTATTGTCTATGAATGTAAGAGACGAAGACTCTCAAGACAGGGAATGAACCTTTTCCTTTCTTACAATGTTTTCTGCACATGTAGTGTGGTGTAGGAGGACCGATGAGCTTGTCGACGGGCCTAATGCTTCACACATTACACCAACAGCTTTAGATAGGTGGGAGGCAAGGTTGGAAGATCTTTTCCAAGGGCGTCCATTTGATATGATGGATGCTGCTCTAGCAGACACAGTTGGAAAATTTCCTGTTGATATTCAGGTTAGGCAGTACTTTCAAAATCAAAGTACTTCTCAATTGAAAAATAGTTACTCTGTTACCAATCAAAAATAATTTTGGCATTGCAAAATATCGTGCTTGCTGGCGACTTTAGTTTATTTCTATATGCAATGTGCAAGTAGCAGGCAGCTTGTATTTGAACTGTAATTTCCTTTGTAGCTGTAGATAATTCTGAGATTACTTTCCAACATGAATGTGGAGTGCCATTTCTGTGTTTATTGGGTACTCTCAGCGGTCATACTTTTCCGACTTGTTCTAGTAGCTATTGGAAACGGTTTTTTTTTTTAATCTGCAGTCATGTCCTAAAACTAGAATCTTAATTTGTTCACTTCACATGAATTCCATTACTATTTAATGTTAGTCACTTTAATGCAATGATACTATAAAAGCATTTCCAGTGATGTTGTGTCTAAGCGAGATTCATGTCTGATTTTTTTGTATGATACCTTGTTTCAGCCATTCAAAGATATGATTCAAGGAATGAGGATGGACTTGAGGAAATCAAGATACCAAAACTTTGATGAGCTCTATCTTTACTGTTATTATGTTGCTGGGACTGTTGGATTAATGAGTGTTCCAGTCATGGGCATTGCACCTGAATCACAGGCTTCGACTGAGAGTGTTTATAATGCTGCCTTGGCATTGGGGATAGCTAATCAGCTCACTAACATACTTAGGGATGTTGGAGAAGAGTAAGTGCAGAGTGTTGTCTGCTGCAAACTTGGAGTCACAATAAAAAAAAAAATACTTTGCACAAGCTGTCTAGAGCCTTCACTTTCTTTTTAGGGAGTCAATTGAGAAATAATCTAGAATTAAATGCTGCATTGAATAGTATCTTATGAACTAATTCTTGTCATGTATTTTTTTTTTTTTTTTTTCTTTGGTATGGTGAATCATCTTTTTGTATCCTTAGCTTTTCCTTTTCTGTTGACTTTGTTTGCAGTGCAAGAAGAGGAAGGGTTTATCTACCACAAGATGAGCTGACACAGGCAGGGCTTTCTGATGATGACATATTTGCTGGAAAGGTGACAGATAAGTGGAGAAACTTTATGAAGAATCAAATTAAGAGAGCAAGGATGTTCTTTGATGAGGCTGAGAAAGGAGTGACAGAATTGAGTGCTGCAAGTCGATGGCCGGTAAACAATCAAGAACTTCTATCGATATCTCAATAGCAAAATAATGAATCTTAACCTTTAGTGAACAATGGAAAAATGAATTAAAAATTAAAAAAAATGGAAATCATGAAACTAATTGAAGATCAAAAATCATCATTTGATTTTCTTTGAACACATGCACCTTAATCGACACAAAACCAGCTGTTTTCTGGTCTTTCGATGGCAATCACACACAAGAGAAGCCTGGCCAGGGAAGGTCATGGCTATTGTCCTCATTTATGGTTTTGCCCTTTTGTTTTGTTTTCGATATTTCTGTTGCGGTAAATAGGACCATGCTAAGCTTTATATATCCTACAATGTTCTCATGATTACCAAGATCAGAAATTCATCTTTTCAGCAATCGAACGATTTAGCATTGTGATCACGCCAAACTAACGGAAGGATCAGCATTTCCGACTGAGAAATTTAGAATCGTAGCTAGGATGTTCTTTCGATAATCATCGATAGTATCTTTTCCGCCTACTCTTGCTTATGATTGCGCAATGTTTTCGGATGTTGCAGGTTTGGGCATCCTTGCTGCTATATCGCCAAATACTAGACGAGATAGAGGCTAACGATTACAACAGCTTCACAAAGAGGGCATATGTGAGAAAAGCCAAGAAGATAGTTGCTTTGCCAGTTGCATATGCAAAATCCCTCATTAGTCCATCATCGCTAGTGCCATCTCCTCTGGCAAAAACATAAACTGCAATATGAACTTGAAACTCGAGTATTTTATACCTAGTGGATAAAATGGTTTAAATATTGTATTGTATACCAGCATGCAAGTATTACATTGAAAGTTAGAATGAAATTCAATTACATTTGAAGGCTTGAACCCTACAGTGAATTGCAAAGAGCGAAACAAGATCACTTGGTTAGGCATTTTGCATTTCTAGCAACAGATTGGATGGCCTTCCTCTAGTGTTTCCAGAGTAATGTGGCCTTTGCTTTTAGGTCCATGTAGAGCTAACAAGATTTGAAGATCAACACAAGACAAGTCACCAAGTGAAAGAACAAGAGAAGAAGAAGAGTGTAAAATATATCATTACCAAATTCTAAATGGTTGATCCACGCAGTACTTTTTCCTCCCTGTAGATTCCACATTTGAAACAAACGCCAGGAAATGGATTCGGGAATGTTCATCAGAAATTACTTGAATGCAATGAAGGGAAGATAATCATTCAAGATGAAAGAATTGTAATTAATATATGCTGTGTCCAAATCGGGCAAAAAGACCTTGCGTGCTGCAACGCTTACGGAAAGAGACTTCAGGTGACCTTGACCTCGGGTGTGTTTTGAAGCGCTTTGCTTATGTTTTTAGAAGTTTTTTTTAATAATTTAAATGTGTTAATATTAAAATATAAATATTAAAAAAAAATTATTTGGATATATTTTAAATAAAAGATTATTTTAAAAAGTATCTTGTATCATAATCTTAAACACACACTTTATAATATAAATAAAATCAAAATTAATATTATAAATTTGGTTCCGTCTATAACCTCAACTTTGAGTGGTGTCATGGATTGAACATTTTAATTCAGGTTGATGTGTCATAACTTAAAACATTATAATTTGAACTTTGTTTTGATGGAATTTATTTATTAAGTGTATTGGATTTGACAATTAAATTTCAGAAACTCAACCTGAAGTAGGTATAATCAAATTTAATAACATTCAATCAAATATATAAAAAAGTATTTTATATGTTTTTTTTTTATAATCTTGAACTAAGGATAATTAAAATCATTAAAAATACATTTTCATCTTTAAAAGAAAATCAATTTTACTCACGTTATAATTACTAGCTACTTATATAAAGTAGGTGTGATATCGTTTAGTAGACGATAATTTTCAAAATATATTTGGATATAAAAAAGATACCATTAATATTTTTATTAAAAAAAAAACTTTCAACTAAATACTATACATTAATGATTATGTACAATATTCATCCACGTGAACCGAAATAATTTAAAGTTCCCAAAGTTTGGCCTCCACCAACCGGTTGTTCTTGCATGTGACAACCCCCATAACCATAAAATGGGAAGAATTCATTCGATGTTGCTTTGACTTGCTTGGCAAGCCTCGAGTTCTTGTGGCAGAGCTCACGTGACAACCCCCGGCTTGTAACCAACGATATTCTTCTATAAATATGACCATATTGGGATCTGTACTGAAAATTATCTATCCTTCTTAATTTGGGAAAGCTCAAGATTCTCTTTGTTTTATTTAGTGAGTGGTAAGTTTCAGAGAATTCATCGATCATGGTTGTTAAAGTGTATGGTCCTGCCATGGCTGTTTGCCCACAAAGGGTCATGGCTTGCCTCTTAGAGAAAGGAGTGGAATTTGATCTTGTACATGTTGATCTTGATTCCGGTGAGCAGAAGCTACCTGAATTCCTCCTCAAACAGGTAGAGAGAACGTTATTGCAAGCTACTTTGGCTTGCCTCTCTCTCATGATTATTTTTTTATGAAACGATATCTTCTTATAAAAATATTTATTTATAAAAAATGGTTAAAGATGTCTTCGAACCAATTCATATGAAACGAAGTTGTGTTTCCTGATGGTATCATATATATAAAAATAAGGTTATTAATTTGGTGTATTTTTAAAAATTGAGAGAAAGGGAGGAGAATATTCGCAATGATTATTAGTTTTGTTTGTATGCTGAAATAATTAAATCATGAAAATTGTATAACTCTGTTTTTTAGAGCACATATAACTCCTTATTCGATGAATTATTGATGTAATTATTTGCATATTTTCTTTTCCAGCCTTTTGGGCAAGTTCCTGTTGTTGAAGATGGTGATTTCAAGCTTTTTGGTAAGAGTGACGGTATCATCTTTTTGTTTTTATTCTCATAAAATAATCTTTTTTTTCTTTTTATTATTTTCATCTCTAGTTTTTTATTTATTCTAGAAAATACTTTTTATGGGAATTAAGTAAACAAGTTTATTAAATATTTTTTTTTTAAAAAGGGCCATTTTTTTACTTAAATTTAAAATTATATAGAAGGAATATTACTATCACGTGAATAAAAAAATCCTTATTTTTAAATGAAGAACTTGAAAATAAAAGAAAAGAAAAAACTAATTTGGTATTCTTTTAGTTTTCTAGAAAAACTAGAAAACACGTGTTTTGAATAAAACAATTTTCATTTTCAATTAATAAATATTTCTTAATGTTTTGTTTCTGAGAATAACTTTCTGAAAAACTGAATGAATTTCCAATTTCGTTTTTCATAATTGGTAAACATCATTTAATGAATCTATAATCTTTTTTTTCTGTGGGTGTTTTCTCAAATTTTCCTTCAGAGTCCAGAGCAATCATAAGATACTATGCAACAAAGTATGAAGACCGTGGACCTAATCTGCTTGGAAATACACTAGAAGAGAAAGCTCTGGTAGATCAATGGCTAGAAATTGAAGCCCACAACTTCAATGATCTGGTGTTCAACATAGTCTTCCAAGTTCTAATCCTGCCCAGAATTGGGCAGCAAGGTGACTCCGAGCTGGTCAAGACTTGCGAGGAAAAGCTAGAGAAGGTGTTGGATGTGTATGAGCAAAGGTTGTCCAAGAGCAAATATTTAGCCGGAGATAGCTTCACTCTTGCTGATTTAAGCCACCTGCCGGCCACCAGATACCTAGTCAACGAAGCTGGATTAGGGCACTTGGTGAAGGACAGAAAGAAATTGAATGCTTGGTGGGAGGACATTTCAAGCAGGCCTGCTTGGAAGAAACTGATGAATCTTGCTGGCTTCTAGCGACCAACTTGTCGACGTTTGTTGAGCAATTTGCTTATATAATGTGTTTTTCGTTTTCGTTTTCTTTTTTAATTTGTCCTGCTTTGGTGTGAATAAAGTCATGCAAACGATGCAAGTATCGACAAAGTAAACGTCATTGAAATTAAGGATGTTTGGGCCCTATTATATCACATAAAATATAAGAAATATTGGCAAAATGAAGCTCACCTCTTCCTTCTACGCATTTGTCAATTTGTTTTTATTTGTTTTTTAAATTATGCATGCAGATTGCCAGTTATCGATATCATCTGATGCAAGTACACGCACCAAATCTGAAACCTGCCATGTTTTTCTTATACCCTGCATCCTGGCTATAAATAATCTTACAAGCTATTACCATGGCTGACTCCTGCGTACGTAGGTGAAGAGAGTATTCTCTTAAAAAACCACTGACGTCGTCCACACCATGCATGTAAACGAAGTAAAGAAATATCCCTATCACCCTTACCACGATTTACATATCACGACAACATCTCCCTTACCATTTTATTAGACTCTCTCTGCGCTTCTTTTGGTTGATCCTTCTCCTTCATTACGCTAACTTAACTACTGAAATGTCCTCTAAGAACATACGAGGGCTTGCTTTGCAGGTAACCCTCAGCTCATTAATCCATTATCGGTCGGGAAATGCCCATACCCACTTGAACTTTCCGGCAGCTTCATTAACAATAAAGCATAACAGCAATACAGTGGTCGGTTGAATTGAAATAAAAAGAGGTCAATGGTTGAGGGTGGGGTCAAGAACATGTGCTCATGCAATCAAAGGACATGAGTGGTGCCCTAAGAAGAGCCCACTGGTAGACGGTGGCCGGCCCTAGTTCTTGTGGTAGAAGTGTACGTCCGTTTTTAGACTAGCATATATCTATATATTTAACCAAAGATATTTTACTATAAATTGTATAGGCTAGGCTTGCCTTCTTAAGAAAGGAGTGGAATTTGATCATGAACATGTTGATCTTGATTCTGGTGAGCAGAAGCTACCTGAATTCCTCCTCAAACAGGTAGAGAGAAAGTTAGTGCAAGAATGCCTATACATGTAAGAGAATTATATTTATTTAATTGATAAAGATATTTTTGAACCAACTTACATGTCAATTGCAACGAAATCAAGGAAATTTTATTTCATAATTATGTTATATAAAAAATAAGATCATTTGATATATTTCTAAATTAAGAGGAAAAAAAAGGAGGAAAATGAAACAGAATTAATGATTTTAATTTTGTTTTGCAGATAATATTTAATGATTGCTTGTGCTTGTACACTGAAATAATTAAATCATGAAAATTGTAGGACTCCTTTTTTAGGGGTTAAGGCACATGAATTGTTGGTATAATTTAATATTTTTTCTACCCTTTTGGGCAAGCTCTCGTTGTTGAAGATGGAGCTTACAAACTTTTTGCTACACTATCAGATTTAATAGTTTATAATTATAATTAAGTTTATTGGCTAAGAAATAATTTAATATTTTAATAAATATAAAATATATTAAAAAAATTAGAATTAATTGGTGCGTTTCAAAGTATATGCCAAAGATTAGGGGATGCCATAAAATACGTCATATAGCAACTATATATATATATATATATATTTTTTTTTTTGATATGTCATTGGAATCGTTGCAATGTTTTCTTCTTGTTGGGGCGGTATGTGGCGTCATTGGTAAGATGGTTTGTCGTCAAAGGTGTTTTCTTTTTATTTTTTATTTTCTCTCTCTCATCCTTTTAAAAGTCATACTGGTTATTTAAAATTTCAAAGCTATTTTTTTATTTATTGAGATTTTAACTTTGATTTTTATTCTTTTAATTTTTAATTTTTGTTCTTAGCTTCTTTTTTTTTTTAATTTCAGTCTATTTTCAATTTCATCCTTCAATCCTAATTTATTACATGTTATTTTTTCCAATTTGATTTTCATTCTTTTAATTGTTTTTTATCCTTTTATTAAAAAAATTATTAGTTTTCCTCTAATTTATTTTTTTATTTCAATTTTGATCCTTATTCTTTTAATTACTATTTTTTGTTTTGAATCTTTTTATATAATGGATTTTTTCCTTCTATTTCATCCTTCAATATCTAATTGGTTGGAAATTAGACTTCATGGTTTTTCCAAGTTAACGATCCGAGTCACAAGTTTGAAAATTTGACGTGAGTTGATTTTTTTATTATTATTATTAAAAAAATTTTATTTCATCATTTGACATTAGTTTTTTTTTTTTAAATAGACTTTGTGATTTTTTTTTTATTTTTTTTATTAAGTTATTCTGATTTCATGATCTAGGCCACATGTTTGGTGGGTTAACTCGAGTTGGTTGATCCTGTTTATGGGGACGCTTTTTTTAAAAGAAATTTTAATCTTCTTTTGGTTTCATCCTTCAAATTTTATTATTTTTTTAAATTAATCTTCATCATTTTTCCTATTTAGGCTTTTATTAGTTATCCCATTACCATGATCCAGGTCGCGGGGTTTGATCATTTTACCTGGTTTTGATTGTTTTTTATGTCCTTTGCCTTTGATTTTTTTTTTTCCAGTCTCATTCTTCTATAATTGGTTTGTTGGGAATTAAGTTTTGCGATTTTTTTTTCTATTCTTTCTATATATCGGGTTATCCAACCTTTATTACCCGAGCTACAGTTTTGTCAAGCTAACTCGGGTTGACTCGAGTTTTTTTATTTTCTTTATTCAATTTTATGCTTCCATATTTATTTAGCTAAGAATAGAGCTACATCATTTTTTCCCCTTTGATTTTTTTTTTCAGTGATCATTTTTTTATTTGATTAATTTATTGTAATTTCTTTTTTATATATATTATTTAATTAAAATAAAACCATTTCCCCCCTTCTTTACAACGCAGTTGTTGCTCTTGAACATCATTTATTTATTTTTTACAAACAAAATAATTAGGCCTCCTGGTGGAGCATGGATCCACCGTCCACGGATCTAGTAAGATTCTAGGCAACCCAGTATGCAGACCGTGGTCCAAATCTACATGGAACTACACTAGAAGAGAAAGCTCTGGTAGATCAATGGCTAGAGGTTGAAGCCCACAATTTCAATGATCTGGTCTTCAATATATATATGTATATATATATGTATATGTTGTATGTATGTATATGTTTGTATGTATGTATGTGTTTGTATGTATGTATGTATGTATATGTATTCTTTCAAGCTGTGATCCTCCCAAGAAGGGGGTCCGAAAGGTGACTCCAAGCTGGCCGAAACTTAAAAAGGAAAAGCTAGAGAAAGTTTTGGATGTGTATGAGCGAAGGTTGTCTAAGAGCAAATATTTTGCTGGAGATAACTTCAGGCTTGCTGATTTAAGCCGTCTTCCTGCCACTAGATACCTAGTCAGTGAACCTGGATTAGGGCACTTGATGAAGGAGAAGAGAGAAAGTGAATGCTTGGTGGCCGGAAGACATTTCAAGCAGGCCTGCATGGAAGAAATTGATTAAACTTGCTGTTGCCAGTTATCGGTCATCTAACGCAAGTTCACATGCTAAATCTGAAACTTGCCATGTTTTTCTATCTTCTATATCCTGGCCTGTGAATGAATTTCACCATTGGAGCTTCCCTGCCCTTCTTCTACAATAAAGCATAACAGCAGCAGCGTGGTTGGTTGAATTGAAATCTACCTCAGAAGAGGTCACTGGTAGAGGATGGGGTCAAGAACATGTGCTCATGCACCAAGGACACGAGCAATGCCCCTAATCCAGGCACAGAAGAGACATATACTACTTGCATAGAAGGACGTACAGGATGTATGCATAAAGTTTGCTCAGCCCCACATGCTCGTTTGGGTTCAAAAGGCACCATTCATGGTCCCAACCAAAAAAGCCAGGTCAAAATCAATGCATATGATCCAGACAATCTTGACTTTCGAACTCACTCTTTTTCGGACAAGTATAAATGTTATCACGAGAAGGTTGTGCTTCTGAGATGTAAAAGAATCTTCTTCATCTCTGTTGAGGATTTATGAGCTTAATAAAATGAGCAGGACCACGAAGTTGGAGACGCCAGTGGAAGATTAATACGGTCACGGATTAGGGATGCAATTACTGCTGCCAAAGGTTGGTTCCAGAGGAGTTGTTGCTCCACCTCTCCAGAAGCTCACTGACACTAATGTGTTTGTGGTAGTTTTTGCAGTTGTGGTTTGAGAACAAATTGTAATTTTTCGTATCAAGATTTCAAGAGAGTTTACCTATATAACCATGGTTAGAACAAAACATAGATTCAAACACATCAGCAACCTCTAGAGGTAACATACTCCTAATTTCGAGCTTGAAGGGATTCACTTTCCATCTCCTTGTGGTTGTAAATAAATAAATCTACTGCATTGCTGCATAGTTACTGAAATAATCCAGAACCAGAACATTCAAGGCATTTTAGGAGATAGCCTGTATGGATCAGTTAAAGGTACTGGGTGTCTACATCTCCAGCTGCAGTGGAAGACTAATTTTGGGGCGACATCATCATAGCTTGAGGCAGACATTAAGGACAAGTGATATCTTAGCTCTACGATTTTTGAAGGAAACTTATCTTTTGGGATCAGTTGGTACTACGAGCAGTTGTTTCAACACAGAATCTTAAAAGGCAAGCAATAATGAGCTATTTCATTCAATAACAGTGAAACAGAGAAGGCATATCAATGGCATCAGTTTAGTACTGGAGAACTTGCTCCATTTTCCCTCGAGATCATTAAACCTTTTTGATGATATTAGAGAGTAATGGAGACACACCTTCATGATGGTTTTATCTAGAAGCCCTAATACTGAGAATTAGAAACAAAATGCAGTTCGTAAGTCTTTCGAAGCTGAAGTTTCAACTGGAAACTTGCACTAAAACTTTCAACCTCCTTCAAATCAAGCTTCTTCGTCGCAATTGCAACACCTTGTTCATTGTACTAGAGAGAAACATGATGATCGATTACATTGAGTATACCCTCTAGTCCTATTACGCAGGCATCTAGAATTCTTAAACTATGCAGGTGAATCTTCATTTGATTTGCACACGCATAATCCAAGCATTGCAAAATCATGCAAGGTGAAAATGAAAACTTTTAAGTTCATTGAACAATAAATATCAGAAATCTTGGGACATCAAGAAACAACGGATCTGATCAGACTGATCATGGATAGAACGCTTCTCAGATATGCAGACATATCAGATCCTCAACTTCTCACGATTTGGCAAAATATTAGCGTAAAAGATAACCACCCACACAAAAAAAATCAGCAAATACATGAAAATAGAATATAGAATACAGGCCATCCCTTATGTCACATGAACATAGCAACATCTTCAATAATTATGATAAAACGCTTTCCCAGTAGAAACATTCTACAAATGACAGATCAATTCAGAAGTTTTGCAGGGGGGAAATGAGAAATTTCCTAGGCTACATAGAAGGTACGGTGCCTGATGCCTCATGTAATGTACATAATTATCCAATAATCAAGCACAATGACGAGGAGCATACCAAAGTCTTCCAAAACATAGCATGAATGCAAAGATGCCAATATCCTACTATTTTTCTTCACAAGGATAAATTTTTTTTGTTCTTCTTGTTCTGCCTATGCTACTCCTTGTAATCAGGATCTTGTTTGCCAAAGATCAGTGGGAATTCATCGTATTGATCAGAGAAACCATGTTTCTCAGCCAAACCCTTCAGAGACTCGTAGACTTGGTACATTGAAGGCCTGTCCTTGGGCCTGGAAACAACACAGCTCCAAGCAACCCTCAAGAACTGCATAATCTCATCATCATGACCTTTCCCAGTTAGAGCTTTATCAATGGCATCCTTGCTTCGACCAGTGCTCACCAATTGATTAACCCAATCCACCAAATTCCCTTTGAATCCTTCCTCTTCATTATTGACATCTAAAGCTTTCTGTCCAGTTACCAACTCCAAAAGCACAACACCAAAGCCATAAACATCACCTTTCAATGAGGCAACCATTGTGCTGGAATACTCAGGAGCAATGTACCCAAACTCCCCAAGATCTCCATTAACATAAGAACTATCATTAGAATCAGGAGAACTAATCAACCTTGCCAACCCAAAATCAGTAATCCTTGCATCAAAATCATCATCAAGAAGTATCACGTTGGAACTAATATACTGGTGAATATAAGGTGGATCGCACCCATGGTGAAGCCAGGCAAGTCCTCTTGTTGCGCCAACACCAACCCTCACCCTCGTAGGCCAATCCAAAACACTAGACTGACTAATACCAAACCCACTCCCATGCAATTGAGAATATAAAGTCCCATTAGGCATATGCTTATACACCAAGAGCTTTTCCACTTCAACAGCACAATAACCCAACAATGGCACCAAATTCGGATGCCTAAGCTCCCCTAACCTATTCATCTCACCCCTAAATTGCTTCTCACCAAGTTTGCAAGCATTAAGCCTCTTAATAGCGAGACTAGATCCATCAGGCAAATCCGCCTTATACGAATCCCCAGTTCTCGTTGAAATCACAATATTCTCAAAATCAAAACTATTAGTAGCAGCCAAAATATCAGCCAGCTTGATCTTAACAATAGGTTTTTGAAACAACGTCACCTGTACTAGCTTATGTGACCTAAGCAACTCGATCCAACTAGGATCAGCACCCTTAACGCCGCCGACACCAGAACCTCTCTTTCTCTTACCTCCCCTAACAAACAGCCACCACCAAATTACAAACCCCAAAATCAATGAACCACCAGCCCCAACAACCCCAGCAACAATGATAATGCCAAGACTCTTACTACTCAACCCACCACACTTCGCTAGCGGCTTACCGCACAATCCATCATTCCCATCAAAATCATCCTTCGGAAAAGCCCCCAATTCATCCGGTATCGAACCAGACAGTTTATTAGACGCCACTGAAAACGTTTTCAACCGATCAAGGCGACCAAGACCAAAAGGAATCGAACCAGTCAACTGATTTCCACTCAAAATCAAATTATTCAAGAACTTACAATTCACAATCTCCGGCGGGATCGGACCGGAAAATTTGTTCCCGGAGAGATCAAGAGAGACTATATAAGGCAACCAGTTACAAATCTCAGGTGGGATCGGCCCTGAAAGATCATTGTTTGAAAGATCCAGTGTTGTTAAGCTATGACAGTACTTGAGAGACTCCGGTAACTTGCCTGAAAGCTGGAAAGACGATAGCTGAAGACTGATGATTCGGTTCTCCTTCTCGTTCCAGCAAGAAACACCATTGAGTTTACAAACGAAAGCAACTGAGTTGTTGTTGAAAGTCCAGGAAGTGAGTCGACTCAGTGGGTCAGTAAAGGACTTCTTGACCCCTTCAAGACAGGTGATATCATCTTCTATGGAGAAAGATAAGGCGAAGAGGGAGAGTAGTAGAGAGAGGGAAATGAGGGTCTTCTTCTTCATTTCTTAAAGCTGAGATCTTGAGGTGTTTCTAGAGAGAGATTTAGGGCTCGTTAGTAAGAGAAGGAAGAGGAAAAAAATGGATGGCCATTGATTGAGTTAGAGGGGGTTCCTATGGACATGGTGTTTGCTTTTTTAGAAGACAACCTAAGCGGTTAAAAAAGGGGGAGACTGCAAGTAATCAAACGAAATTATTTTTTGCATTGAGCGACTAAAGTCCTTGTATTTTGAACATTAGTCTAACTTAGTCCTTTATATTAAAACACCTATAACATAGTCCTTTGACTCATTTTTACCATTGATATAATAAGGGGGCGCCGTGCTGCGGTCTATATTTTGCTTTAAATATAAATTTAAAAGTATTTAATTAATTAATATATACCACGGCAGAAGTAGAAGATAAGAATTTTAGTTAGAGGTACCTAATTAGAGAAAAAATTCCAGGATGAGATAAAATTTAAAACTTTCTAGTTTTAGGGTTAAAATTAAAAATTATTGAAAGGGGTTGAAATTTTTTTTTCTTTGATCGCCGAGGATCCTGCCAGTCCTCTGGTTTGCATGGATTATACTAAAAAAAATTCTCTTAAAATCTTGATTAAAAAAAATTATATTTTTTTTATATATTATTTTTAAATTTATTTTTTAAAAATTACAACTATAAAAATATCACAATATTAAATCAAGTCAATTTTTGAATAATAATACTAAGTTAATCTCTTAAATTTAGCACCAGATTTAAGACTAAATATGAAATATATCACTTTGAATATCAGGAAAATCTTTTCTTAAAATTTGATCATTTTATTTTATTAAATTTCTCTCCTAATTTTGATGTTTCACTAGAAAGTTAATTCACCAAAAAGGTACGTGCGGGGTTAAGTGAAAGAACCAACAAATGTTATATAAAGATAATGGTAATAAGAAATCAAGGGATCAAGTTATAGATTTTCGAAACTGAAGAACCAAAGTTATAATCAAGTTTCCGCTAAGAAAACAAATAAAGTTAAAATCTAGGGTCTAAAGAATAATTTATCATTTTATTTTATCCATAGTACCATAATGTCATGACTTGTAGACAAAGTTATTAAAACCAACTCTATTTAAGGCTCCGATAACGAATTAAACAAATTAATTTAAGTTGGTATGAATAAATTTAAAATAATAATATGGCACTATTTAAAAAAAAAATTAAATTTTGACCAAATTATTAATTTATCTATTTAGCATAACGAATTTTACTCAGTTAATTATATATAATTTAATTTAAATTAAATCTAGAATTAAGGATATATCATATGATTTGTTATATTGGTTAATTTATATATTTTTTTAATAAAGTTTGTGCTTAGAAAAGAAACAAAGTTAAAATTCCTTTATCATTTTTAAATCCAGAGAATAATTTATCATTTTTAAATCCATAATACTATAGCATCATGACTTCTAGATTGACTAGGCTCTCTATAATTTTGAAGAAAAAAAATCAACAAATCAAATAAGAGGCCTTGTTTGTTTTTCGAAAAGTAGTTTTCGAGAAACCATTTTCCAAACTTTCCTGTGTTTGGTTTGTCATTATGAAAGTTGGTCAACGGAAAACAATTTCTGAGCGGAAAATAATTTCGGCCAGCGGAAAACACTTTCCGGTCAACTTTCCAGTCAATTTTAGTAAAAAAAAAAATTGACTTGGTTTTCAGGAAAGTGTTTTCCTTTTAGCTGTGTTTGTTTTCCGGAAAGTGGTTTCCGGGAAAGCACTTTCCAAACTAGTAGGAAAGCTGGTCAATTTTCCAGTAAAAGAAAAATTTGGCTTGGTTTTCAGGAAAGTGTTTTCCTGAAAAATTGAGGGGAAAACATTTTCCCGCACAATTATTTTTATAATTTATTTGCTTTTTTATCATTTTTTATTGAAATTTTTTATTTATCAAATTTGATCCTCATTCTTTTGATTGTTACTTATTTTATTTGAAATAATTTATGAAATGTTGATTATTATTATTTTAATTTCTTCATTTTTCATTTTTTTTTAATTTTTTAGATTTGATCCCTATTATTTTGATTATTATTTATTTTATTTGAGATAAAATTTCATTCTCATTCAACTTGTAAGATTTGATTATTTTAAAAACTTGAGAAAAATAAAATATAATAAGTTATTTTCCAGCTCATTTTCCATGACATGTGTTTTCCAGTAAAATACAAACATTAAAAATTTTTTTTTTCCAAAAATCTTTCCTGCAGAGAATGAATAGAAATTTTTATTTTTTGACAAATGTAATTAATATATAAAATTTTATTAAATCAAATGAATTGACTAGTCAAATTAAACTATTCAAATAAAATTAAATTGAATTATATTCAATCTCGCCAAATTTAGTAATAGTGATTTGATGTATAATGTTTTTTTTTTATTTAACTATGCAAAATAATTTCATATTGGCTTATATATCAACCAAGACATGTTTTTTTTTTTTCTTTTTATAATCTTAAAATCATATGATTTCCTAAATAGAATAACTTTATAAAATCTTATGATCATCCAATGTAACCTCGCCACCTCCTCTCCCCGTGTGTAACAACAATGATCACAACTCTATTATCTACACATACACTTAGTTTATGGCAAGTGGGAATGTCCAGACAAATAAATTAATTTCTACATCAAACAGCTGAGGTTGTGGCTAAGATCAAAAATTGATTTTAGGGGAGCTCTGTGGACTTTTAAAAGGGAAGACTTGTTGTGGGCTCATCGGTCTTGGTCGTCTTGGAGTATGGCTTACGGAGGAGGAAGAAATTGCTGCCATTTTTTCTGGTTATTTCCTAATTTGTTTTCATCTTCCAACCGGGACAAATTGATCATGAAATGAACTATATGCTGACTTGACCCCATGAAAAGGAGGACGACTTTTCTTTTTTCTTTTTTCTTTCATTAATTAGAAGCATTCTTTTCAAACATGTTTCACTTATCCGATTTGGGGGTTTGACTTGGTAAAAAGCTTGTATTATTAGGTTGTTGGATCAATTTTTATATCATCAAATCAATCTAAATTTATTTATTTTAATAAGATAATGCTTTTTATTTAAAAAACTTTTTTTTATTTTGGCCTGAGTTTAATTTGAATTTAATTAGATTAATTAAGTTACGGTTAACATGCTGATTCATTTCAATTTTCTGAGGTATTATCAAAATCAATTCAGATTAAAATTGCATTTGAAAATGCAGACCAACCCATATTTCTAACAAATTTATTTTTTATAAAAAAATTTAATTTTTTTAATATGTTTTGAATTATTTTAATACATTGATCTCTAAAATAATTTTTTTAAAATAAAAAAATAATTTTATTATTATCTTAAAAAATAATTTTAAAAATTAACTACAGTTAAACTCTAGATGAACCAAAAACTGAAATCGAGTAAACTCCCATGTTATGTTGACGCGCTTTTTTCATGGTTTTGAGTGTTGTTTTGTTGCGAAGTGTGCTCGACGAGGTTGCTGATACAAGTTCTATTGATCATACTTTTATAACCTAATCCTAAAACTTAAAAGCCCTGAATCGTGTGCTCGTCTTCAACCCATCAGGGCTCTGCAATGGTGTTTTCAAAATTATTTCTAAGACTATTGCAAATAGACTTGAAACCATTAATTCTTCATGAGATTATTCATGTGCATGCCTTTATTCATGGCCGGTTAATTACTGATAAAACCACTGGGAATCAAGTTTATCTGGGTTAGTCTTGAAACTCTACTTTCTCCTATTCTATCATCATTAATGGCGAGCCTGGTCAACCCGTCTTCTCCAGGGTATCTTTATCTTTTTATATGCTATGTTCAGAAGGCCTCCTTCGAAAAGTAGAAATGGAGGGTATCCATGGCTTGGTGCAAACGAACTGCTTTAGCACTCGCCTTTACTCCCAATTTCTGTGTAGATACACGCGCACCATTTTTTCCATCACACAAACTTATTTTCTACGCAAAGACACGACACCACGTTTTTACACAAATGCCATCGTCTCCACCAATGGTGCATGCCACCGTGGTTAACCAGTAGATTATCAGCTCCACAATTAATGTTCATCGCCTATTTCTCTGCTAATTGTATGTCTAAAGACATATAATAGTCACCACGCAAAATGGAGGAGAGATGGAGGCCACACAACCACACAGACAGAGACACACAAATCAGATTCTAGAGTCACAAAGGCATAAGAACCACACAGATACTCTTTCTCTAGAACCTCATTTGATTTTTCTTCCAATTCATTATTCTCTCTACATCTCCTGATTTAAGCGATGAAGTTTCAAAAATTCAACTAACCTAGGAATATAACTCAGATGTTAGATGATCGGTTAATTAATTAGTCATAACAATTATATCTATTTTTCCTAGTCAAGATAGTTAATAACTTATACTTGGTGCTTGGTAAACCAATGTAGCTTGTAACTAGTACCTATAAAATATCATTTTTAGTGAAGGTGAAGATTTTTTAATGCTTAAAAAAATGTATTTTTAGAGAGAGAAAATACAAGAATATTCTAAAGAAAAATGCTTTAAAAATATATATAAAATAGAGAATGAATATTGTGAATTTTTGTTCTGAAAGTCTAATGTTGTATTTATATCCATAAGTCTTGTCCATTTGTGAAGAGAATGGTTTGAAGTGTAATCTTATCCTGATAGCATTTAATGATAGATAAATATCCCTTATATTTATATTAATTTTTGATGGGAATATAGTGAGTTTTTGAAGGATTTTTATATACCTAGAAGGTGTAAGGAGATTAAGGTCCAAGATGTCAGATATAACCAAGTCCATGGAAGCTGAGTTCTTCTCCGATGATAGACCTAGGGGAGGTTAGGTCATTCTCTTAGGGCGTGCCAAGGAAATATGATTGTTACCTTAGACTCGATTGATTGTCAAGTCTAAGTAACTTGAGTCTGACAGGTTTATCAGACCCATGTTGTCTTGGACATGGCTAACAATTAGGTCTAAGTTCCCTGAGTTTGACTTGTTTGCCAGATACACGGTACTTTAAACTTAGCTAATTGCTAAATTAAAATACTTTGGGTCTAGCATATTTGCTAAATACACATTATCTTGGACTAGGCTAACTTTGAAGTCCAAGTGCGCAATGAAATTGACTGATTACCAAGTTCAAGTGCAATGAAATTAGTTGATTGCTAAGTCCAAATGTCTTGGGTATGACATGTTTATTATACCCACATTACCTCATTTTCTTGAACGTGTCTAAAAGGAATGATAACTCTGTTGGACGTTCTAAAGGAGGATGTGCATTCTCATGAACATACTAGTGACTTTGCACACTACCAAGCTCATTAATGTATAGGTGTGACTAACGCCAGATCTAGCGTGTTGGGGCTTGGCACACTACTAAATATAATTGCGATTGAGTTTGACTAGTGTTAGACCCATCGTTTCTAAAGCTTAGTACACTGTCAAGCTCCCACTCAGGGCATGCTCATTTCCGTAAGTGTGTCTAAATGAGAAGGGTGATAAGAGTTTTTTAAACTCGTTAAAATAAATTTATCACCATGTTTCCAGAGAAAATTGGTTTTCAAGAATAACTCAACACATGCATTCAATCAGAAAATCAATTTCTTATAAGTATTTTTAGGAGTTGATCAATAATCTTCTCTTTGCTGTGCTTAGACTGCGGAGGCATTGAGGATTATGAGAATGCATTGGCTCAAAGAATCAGCCTAGATAAATTGGAGTTCTTTTTTAGCCAAAATATGCAAACTTAGGTTCTCTTTAAACTATAAATAATTAAGGTAAATATTATCTATCATTTTAAAATCAATAAAAAGAAATCAAGGAATTGAACAACTCCATACCATCAAAAAATTGTTTCAATCATCTAATCAAAGAAGATGTTTTATTATTTATTCTATTCTATTTTTTTATGTATCTTGCTATATGAATATATAAACTCTACATGAGTTGAATGTAATTTATATATCAAATTATCAAGTCGTATACCTAGTTCTGCCAGCTTCTGTTTCTAACTTCTAATTGAACTCTGCTGTGATTTTGGAAATTAATCCTTGGTTCTCATTAGCCTCCCGAGACTCGATGCTTGAAGATTAGTGTTGATGCAGCAATAGGAGTTAATGCTGGCCTATGCCAAGATATGCTCTCTTTCGAGTTTAATGTTGTCCAGTATTCCCAAAAAAAAGATAAATGAAGAATGCAAAATATAATTAGGGATGAGGATGGGTGTTCACACTTGGATTTGAGTACCACTTGTGCTATGCTTGTGTTAGATAAAAATCCAAGTCTTTGGAGGAATCCTTTGTTAAAATGAATTTGTGAAAGACTAATTTATTATAATTTTTATTTAATTAAATAGATAGATTACGAGTTCGAACAAGATTGTTAAAGTTGTAATCTTTGTATCAATATATAAAAAATTTTAATAGTGTGAATTAATCAAGTTAGGTTTATTCGAACAATTACGTGTTCTATTTCCAATAATTAAATATAATGTATTCAATAAGTCTTAATAATAATATATGAAGAATCCAATATGATTTCATCTTCTAACAGCTGAAGTATTATGGTTATCAAAAGGTGCTATAGAGTTTGGATTATTCTAAAAATAAAAGAATAATTAAATTTAATTAACTTTTTACTAATAGAGAGATATACAAGAGATCAATAATAATAAAAAAAAATTTATAAGCATGTTTTTAAGTTTGATTCAGGAGTTATTTCATAGTATTCAAAAAAATAATTCAATATCATTTTATTTACAACAAAAGCTGAATTTATAGTTACAACTTCGTGAATGTCAAGTGATATGGTTGAAGAAAATTCTTGAAGAGTTTAATTTCAAGAGACAAGGTTTAAGGTAATTTTTTTTTCCGCTACAATAACTCAATAATTAAACTCTTTAAAGATTGGATAAAAGTAATCATATTGATTTGAAGTTTTACTTCTTAAAAGATCTTACAAGGGTAAGGCCATTAAAATTATTTATTGCAAAAGTGAAGAGCAAATAGTTGATATATTCATAAAGTTTTTCAAATTAGAATCGTATGTGAAGTTCAGCTTCATTATTTGGTACATGCATTCAAAAATATCTTGATTAGAAAAGTGTTCTTCATTGTTAAATTAAGTGTTAAAAATATCAATTTAAGAGAGGAATTGTTATATAAAAATCCTAGCTTAAGTAGGAATCTTTTATGAAAAAAAGATTTGTGTTAGAGTGATTTTTTAGAATCTTTATAATTAGATAATAAAATTTCAAGTTAGATTATGATAGTTAAAGAAAGATATAATTTTCTTATAAATATACATTAAGTACCAATGTAAGATAAATTTAAAAGAGTGAGAATTAATTAATAAAGCTTGGAGGCCGATTCAAATTATTCGATTTTTCTATACCTACCAATTTGAACTAAAAACTTTTAAATACCCAAGAAAATAAAAACCACACACTGATACGAGAACCGGACTTGGTACGAGAAAGAAGAAACGACGAGTCCCATCGTCGAAGAAGAAACATTTTTTTTCTGATCAAATCGCATCCACGGTTTGCCTGGTATGGACTGATCTTATTCAGCTTCAAAAATTACTATTTTTTTTTTTTTTTGCAATCTGAACTGTACTAGAGAGACACGCACATGTGTTTAGCTGATGGGTTTCTGTTATCTTAAGATTTTTTTTTATTGATACAGAGATTTTTGCAATGCAAGTTGACAGTTTTGAATTTCTTTAATTATGATGTTTAGCTGATCTGTCTGTGATAATCAATGACAAATAATGCTGCTTTCTCAATGTTTTGTTGTGTTTCGAGGGAGATTTTGGTGGTGATATGTACAATGTTTTTAAGATCGTTGCTTTTATATTTGTTGAGATGATTTTGGAGAAATGGCAAAATGGGTTTTGTTTGTTTCTTGGTTTTGTGTTGGAGTTTTGGTTTTTGTTTGAGGATTTTGTCTTTTTTGAATTTTGCAAAGTGAACTGTAATAGAAAGATTTTGAGACTTTTTTAGCTGATCACTATCTGTAATTCAAATTCAAGGAGTTTTTTTTTCTTTTATATTTGTTTTGTTTGTATAATTTTATTTGGTTGAATTTGGATGTGAGGTTTGGTTTCTGCTAATTAAGGATCATTGCTGTTATACTTGTTTTGTTGTTTTTGAGAGAATTTTGGAGGAATGGCCAAGCGGGTCATGGTTATATCATGGTTTGTGAAGTGGGTTTGATTTCATTGAAGATTTACGAAGGTCAAGGCTAATAAGAACTCGGTGTGTTGGGGGAATTATTGATTTAAGGTTGACTCATGGGTGTGACTGTTGTGTCTGTTTCATTTGTGCATATATTACAGGGAATAAAAGGAATTAGATCATTCAATCATCGAGAAAGAGCATTGCAGGGTGGTTTTGCATCTGAGAAATGGATCCTGGTCGCTATGGTCTTCAGCAAGGATGGGATAATAACAGCGTAATTGTGGTTTCCTCCTTAAAAATACTGATAAAAATGCAAGAATTTTTTAGGACTGTCCATTAGTTTTTGGGCATCATCTATCTCATCCTTAAAAGAAAAATAAGAGAAAGCTGTTGGGGGCAGTGAGGATGTGGAATGGGTTTGCCTAATCTTCTGCTACTTGATTGGTATTTGTTGCTGACATAAGCCTATTCTCTTGAATCCACAGGCTCTGGAGGGGTATGGTGCTGTCCATGAGCCTAACTACCGGTAAGTACTGCCTGATGCTTCCTGTCAGGGTATTCATGGTAAAACATTTTATTTGAAAATTTATGCAACATTTTCCTTTTTGAGTTTCATTGGTTATGATATTATTTCATGCAAGACCTTTCAAAAGCCTCTTATGCTTAGATATTTTCTAATTGTCTGCTTTGTTGTGGTTGCTGTAATCTTATTGTCGTTTATT
Source organism: Populus alba (assembly GCF_005239225.2). Lineage (NCBI taxonomy): Eukaryota > Viridiplantae > Streptophyta > Magnoliopsida > Malpighiales > Salicaceae > Populus > Populus alba. The sequence goes on along the minus strand of NC_133300.1, from coordinate 19,452,507 downwards.
TCTTTTTCAAGCTTTGGCTCATGATGTTATTTTCATGTCTATTCTTCCATTGAATTATTTTATTTTAGCAGGGTTGGTGGTTCATATAATAATAGGAGGTTTATCAATGACCGGTATTCAAGGGATAATGTCTACCCAAGAAATGCCTTCCACAGGGACATTCTAGAGAGGGAGAATTACCCCCCTCCTGCTGTTGATGTTTGGCCCCAATCGAGAAGGAGAAGTTATGAAGAAGAATACCCCATCGAGAAGGAGTCTAGGAGACATGAGAGACCATACTTTGATTCTTATCATGATATGGATGCTGTTCATGATCGGGATGGCTACCATAGCATCGACAGCTACCGTGATCATAAATTTGACAGGGCTTCTAGGTTTGGGGAACATGACCGTGATGATTATGCATATGATGATTATGACTATAAGTCACATACTTCCTATCAGAAACGGGGGGATAGCCATGAGAGGGATTATGAATATGGTCGCCTTAGTTATGATTCTGATTATGAAAGAGGCAGCAGGAGAGATGGCAATTGGAGGAGGCGTGAATCCCATGATCGAGAATGTGATAAGAGAGCTTTGATTCAGGGAAAATCTCAGAGTCCACATAGATGGCATGAACGATCTCGGTCTTGTGGATATGATGATCGTCCTAGATCTAGGTCCCCTCGAAGTCGAAGTCATAGCCGAAGTCAACGGGAGGACAGCTATGATGATGGCAGACATGAGAGGAATGAAAGGAGGAGGGACCGTGAAGACAAGCGTCACCCTGGTCATTATGACATGGTATGTTTTGTACAGTCTTCATGATTATTGTTTTTTACTGCCTGGTTTCATCTGTGTTGAGTGACTGGGCTTTAACAAGACCTGTCTCCCATAGGCTCCATCTGCAACTGTTGTTGTGAAAGGTCTCTCACAGAAGACGACTGATGAAGATCTTTACCAGATACTTGTAATGCTTCACTTTGCATTCTTTATCTGAAACTGTTGATTTTCCTCATTAGATATTTTCCTAACATTTAATTGCTTTTTTTTTTTGCGCCATCAGGCTGAGTGGGGGCCACTTCGCCATGTTCGTGTGATCAAAGAGAGGAATTCTGGCATCTCCCGTGGATTTGCCTTTATTGATTTTCCTTCTGTGGTATCTGTCCACCTCATCTGACAATGTTGCATCTGCTTTCATGAATGGCATTCAAGTATTGTTTTTGTTCTGAAACAGGGAGCAGCATGTGCAATGATGGATAGGATTGGGGATGATGGTCTTGTTGTTGATGGCAGAAAGCTTTTCTTTGAGTACAGGTATTTCTCTTTCCTCACAACCATGATTGTGGTACCATTATAATCAATTGTGATTTTTTATTCCATGCTAGTATCTGTGTACATTGAGCTAGTATGTTTGGTCTCACATACTGGTGAAATCCAGATAAATTCTTACTTTGGCTGTCACTGGCTTCCTTAAAACTTTTCTCCATCAATAACTGACTGATTGTAGCATTTTTTGATGAAAAGGCTATGCTAATGCCTTTGTACATATATATGGTGGCCCTGTGGTTTATTTTTGGCTTCAAGCATAACCATTATCACTTTGGATTCTGTTTTCTTTCAGCAGTAAGCCAACTGGGGGGGTAGGTGGGCCTTTTGGTCAAGATAAATCTGGTCAGCACAGAAAAATCACTGTGCCATCTGATTGGATGTGCACCATTTGTGGCTGTATCAATTTTGCAAGGCGTACATCCTGCTTTCAGGTTTTTTTTCCACCTTTTTTCCATTTGATTTTTGATAAGTTGAGAGATTATAAAGTTCTATGAATACACAATCCACTGGCTATTAGTTTCATTTGTAAGCACTATTACAGCAAGAACAATGCCCCTCAGGTGCTGAGCATGCATGTGAAGTGTTGAAATGACAAACATTATTATTTCTTGTGCTGTTTTGGAGGTTAACATGTATGTTGGAAGTCACATTGGCAGCTTTGACATGCTGCTACTTTTTGGTTTGCCTTAGTTAAATAGTGTGGACTTGTAGTTCTTTTCTGTAGAGTTTTTGATCAATGATTTTTCAGCAAATGGAAAAGAAAAAAAATTACCCAGGTATACTAGTGGATTCTATAATGGTTTAAGAAATAAGATCCATGAGAACAGATCATTGAATGGCTGCTTTTATTCTATGTTGCAGTGCAATGAGCCACGAGCTGATGATGCACCACCAGCAGATATAGCTTTATCAAATCCACCATCCTTAGGAAAGAAAGGGTTTGAGGCAGGTTGGTTTGATATGTTACTTTTTTCCTGACTAGTTTTAATACACACACACACACACACACAACTATACCTTGCTAATTTCAACTTTATCAGGTCCAACTCATGTTTTGGTAGTTCGTGGATTGGATGAAAATGCGGATGAGGAGATGCTTCGCTATGAATTTTCCAAACATGCTCCAATAAAGGTACAAAATGCTATAAAATTCAATTGGTTTTATTAGAGAATTTCTCCCTTTTCAGGAATCTTCAGATTTTTAATTGATCTTAATTTTCAGGATCTTCGACTGGTTAGAGATAAGTTTACTCATGTTTCAAGGGGATTTGCGTTTGTACATTTCCATTCGGTAAATCAATGTCATTGGTGATTGGATTTATTGACTATTTTATTCCTCTTATTTTGCTTTCCAATTTTTCTTAGTCCAAGTAATCTTTGATGGTTGTTGTGCAATTCAAATGATGAAGTACAAATTTGTTATAAACAATACATAATGACATATACATGTAAGCTTTATTAGGAGTTTTGTAAACTTATTAACAATGATTCAGAAGTATCTTGTAATAAAACTATGGAAATTATACAGCAAACTGTGATTTGGTGATGCTGTTTTTTTTTCCACCTTCCAGTCAAGGCTATCAAAATTAACCAAATTTAGTGGTACCATGGAGACTCTCAAAATTTGTATGTTGCTGATATCAACAGCTTAGCTACATAATGAATTCCCCTTTCAAGCACTTTATGCTCCTTCAAGCTTTTCTTTTTGAAAATTTAGCTGTTTGGCCTTTGTTCCCTGCAAGACCCCTGTTCTCCTTATGGAGGATTTTATTTGCTCTTTATAGAATTAGAGAAGCAATAGAAAAGAGTTGCATGAAGAAATAATAGATGCACTCTTTGTAATAATATGGTTCTTGTCTTGTAGGTTGAGGATGCTACTAAAGCCCTTGATGCGACCAATGGAACCACTCTTGAGAAGAATGGGCTGATCTTACGAGTGGCTTATGCAAAGAGCATTCTTGGCCCAGGGGCATCAGGACCGTCACAGTCAAGCAGCTTAGCAGCAGCTGCAATTGAGGCAGCGGCATTTTCCCAACAGGTATTTCATGGAACCTTTCCTTCAATTATTGCAACTTCTTTTTGGTTAAGAACTTTAATTATTGACATACTTTCAGACTTAAGAATTTGAAGGAGCAGGGAAAATCCACTCTTTTTTTTAGCAAGAAAATCTACACTGTCCGTAAACTACTTTGATATTCTGTTATTTGAAGTCACTGAAAGCTTTTTGTGAAGTGATTGTTGGTGGGAAAGTAGGAGAAAGTTGACATTTCTCGTGTTTTGTACCTTAGAAATGTAACAGATACCCCAAAGACAAGGGCCTCACTCTTCTTGGAGAAATGGTTTTGTAAAGTGAATGTTGATGAACAGAACAGAGGAAAATGATATTCTGATATGATACATCCATTTCATACCTCAGATTAACCAGTTTAGGCATTTTTTTTTTTAATCTTTGAGGCCATAGGCATTTCTTTTGATCGAAGAATAAATCTCAGTCAGATTATCAACATGTAATTTGTCATGGCAATCAGGCGTTGACAAGGAATCCACTCCATGAACTTCAGATAAATGTGGTTGGGTGTTTGTCAAGGTCCTACTTCCACCTTAATGGATTTGTGCTCAAACCTTTTGATGTTGATCTTAATGTGATTTCATTCATGCATTAGACAGTGCAGGTTTTGGTATGGTTTGTTGAATGGAGAAATACCTCCTAAGGATTCTTTTCTTGTCCCTACCAATTTTATTTGTCACTTGGAATATTACTAACTATAACTTGATATTGTTATATTTTTAGTTGCATTACTACCACCCTTTATCTTAATTCCATGTGCTTCCTTTGTGGCTTATGAATATGCTGATTTTATACATGATGATTGAATTTTTAAAATTTTATCTTTTCATATTCTAGTATGATGCTGTTGGATGGGCACCCAAGGAATATAACCCAGATGACAATCAATCTGCTGGTGGGCAGGAGCAAGCCGGTGGGGAGATTACAGTTCAAAAGGATGGTTCTGCACCACAATCTGGTTTTGTGTGGGATGAAGCATCTGGTTATTACTATGATGCTGCTTCGGGCTTCTACTTTGATGGAAATACAGGTTCCTTCTACATTTCTTGTTTGGTTTGTTTCAAGTGGAAGTGAAAGATAACATTTTGTACATGTTGTGGATCTGAGCTGTTGTTACAATGCATGTATTCAGTTGTAATTTGATCTAGGTCTCAATTACATGATGACATGTTTATAATCCTTGTCTTTATGTTAAAAGAATTCCTGGAAAGGCAATGTTTTCATTTTTTTAGTATAATTGGATAGGTAGTTGGCATGTTTCACTCATTGTAAATGCTTTGTTACAGGTTCTCTCTGGTACAAGCTGACATATATTTCATCTATGAAGTATTATAAATATATATTTTCATTTTATACCTACGAACAAGTTTTATCTGATGATACAGTTATATAGAGAAAGAGGTGGGAACAACATTCCTGTGTGGAACTTGGAAATCACGTTCATGGTTAACTGTCTTTCTGGGCATTTCAGCCTTTTTGGTAATTCAAAAGTAACAAGTTATAAGTGAGTCTCTGAGATTGTGAGAGAAAATGTACATAGCACTTCCTGCAGATCTTGCACAAGTGCTTACCATGAAGAATACTTTGGGAACAGATGGCCTGCTTTTCTGTTGTGTTATTATTGTTATAGTTAGTGGAGGCTTTTGACTTTTATTTTAATCTGGGAGCTTGAAGTCCGTTACCACTTCTAATAACTGCTTAATGACTATTTGTATACTTTGTGAATAATGTATTAGGAAAATTATGCATGTGAGTTTTAGGAAAAAGAATAAGGTATCTAGTTCTCTGCATATATGGTGCATGTGCTTGTAATTTACTCTGTTGCCTTCCTTGAATTGACTGGAGTTGCTTATCTGTAAGCCTGTGTTTACTCTCATGGCTCTCAATTGTGCAATCCATAACTTCATCACTTAAATTTCTCTTAGGAATCATTTTGATCCTCCGCTTTTATTTTTCTTAAGATTCAATTTTTGCTTGTTTCCTTGGAAAAGTTAGGGATTTGGCAATATGCACATGGACCAAGAACTTTTGAACTTAGAATAGTTGTAACTAGCATCCGACATGTGTCATCTTTAGAGCTTAATCTAAAATCATAATTCCTTTTCAAGTTGGTTCTTTGATTGTGTGATATGCTCCTGTTCTGTGCAGGTCTTTATTATGATGGCAATCAAGGGGTTTGGTACTCTTATGACCAGCAAACTCAGCAGTACATCCCTTTCACAGATAACAATGACAATAAAGCATCTAGTAATCAGTCTGAGAATTCCAAGTCATCTGACGGTTCCAGTAACAGAAAAGTAGTAATTTCTGCTCCAGCTGCTACAATTACATCCACAGAGAAGGCTGCCTCCTTACCTGATGCTGTCCAGGCTGCTGCTTCAGCAGCATTAGCTGCAGAGAAAAAAGAGAAGGAGAAAGCAAAAGAGATAAAACTTGCTTCAAAGAGCAGTATTTTGGCTAACAAGAAGAAAATGAACAATGTATTAACAATGTGGAAGCAAAGGAGTCATGAAGGACAGACTACCCGTGTGGCCCTTGATGATAGTCATCCATCTACTCCAGCTGATGACAGGTCGTTTTCAGCTGGGCAATCCACAAAGAAGAGCTCTATGTCCAGTTCAGGAGTAGTCACAACTCCATCTGCCCAAACTAATGGTTTGGAGTCTTCAGTCAAGCCAAGACCTGTGAGCAACAGCACAGGAGGGACTTTGATGGGGGTTATAAGGGGTTCTGGACGAGGTGTTGTGAAGTCTGATACTTCATATTCTGGACCATCTGCTGGTGTTTCTACATCCAATGCTGCTGTACCTCTAACCATGCCAGGTTCATCAACAAATGCAGATACATCTTCAGTTGCAACTCCTTTTAGGACAGATGTATCTGCATTGGGCTCTTACACACCACCTGTGGCTGCTGGGAGTGGCAAGAGGAGATTTTCTGAAATGCCTCTACCTTCTGCTTCTACTCACAAGGAGCAACCACAAAATTCCTACAGGGATCGTGCAGCTGAAAGGAGGAGCTTGTATGGTTCTTCTTCTGTTGGAGACGATCTGCCTGATGCGGATCCACGTAAGCTTTAACAATATGTTTTTCAGTATACCTTTATTCTATTTTTACAAGGTCATATTTTGTTAGGTAAATTGAACTTGGTGCCTTTTACATCTGCCTGTTAACCCCTGGATGTCTATCAGATCTTAGTTTTCCCAAACTTCTCAGTGATTCGAGTGAATGGGTTCCCATGTTTTACTTCATAGAAATATTAACTTGTGAGGAATCCTTTGTGTTTGCCATTCATGATCTCTTAAAGATCGGGATTCTGCATTCAAAAGGAGTACTTTGGATCCAATGCCTTTCCCCCCTGGTGTTGGAGGAGGACGTGTGATTGGAGATGCTCAGAGTTATGAGGTGATTACAGCAGACAGGGCACTTGGCGAGAGCAATGTAGGCAATCGAATGCTTCGCAATATGGGCTGGCAAGAAGGCTCGGTATCATTTTCTTCTCTTGCACTTGTAGTTTTAACTGTGCTAATTTATGGTCCACTGTTCATAGCTATGCTGATTATCCTTTTGAAATGGGTTCGTGGCTAGTAAATCATCAGTTACTGCCGATAACCATGCTGATTATCCTTCTGAAATGGGTTTTAGTTAGTACAGCCCTTTCTTTTGTCTAAAAAATGCTCTAAAAAACTTCATATATCATTAGAGTTTTGCTAATATATGAAATAATTACTTCAATGGATGTTCCTCTCATCTCTTTTCTGTTACATGCTTGTGCTAGAGTCCAATCGTATATACTGGTGATCAATGCTTTTGCAGTAATCATGCTACTAGATTCTAACTCGTATCCATTGTGGGGATTGTCTTCTCTGGTTTTTGTTATGAATTGCAGGGACTGGGGAAGGATGGCGGTGGAATGATTGAACCAGTTCAAGCACAAGCCATAGATAGGAGAGCTGGACTTGGGAGTCAGCAGAAGAAGTTGGATCCTAGTCTTGAGGTGCAGGCTGGGGATAGTTACAAAACACTGATTCAAAAGAAGGCTCTTGCTAGGTTCCGGGAGATGTAGATTAGGGCTTAAGCTATGAGGCTGTGGTTGTAGATAAGGGCAATAAGCCATGGCGCTGAGGGTGGAAATGTGGTATTTTGGCGGGGCAAGACAGGTGCTTTTTAGTGATTTTCTGCAAACTCAAATCTCTTCTGCAATAGCCAGTCTTATGTAGATTTGTAAAAATTCATTCATGGAAGCTCCGGAATTTTGTCCAAATTGTTTCCTTTTCTTCCCCAATGACCAGAGTTGCAATCCTACTACACCTGCTGTCAAAGATGCTACAATATCAAATATCAACACGCCATTGTAATGACCAAGGGAAAAACCAGTGAAATGGATGAATAAAGTTTATGTTCAAGTTAAAAAGAATTTGTTGTGCGCTATTTCCCTTATTGAATTGACCTTTGTTAATGAATTGCTTTCAACAACAGGTTGCTATAATATGGGCAGAGTCCTCTGCAAAATGACTCCATTCGAATAATCACTTCTAGTTTGATAAAAGATATTGGAGGTTGTTGGCTGTAATCAACCTTAAGAATTAAGGTAGTGTTTGGAGAATGAAGAAATACACATGTTTTTAGTTTTGTGAAGGTAAAATTTATTTCAAAATTATTACAATCAATTAAATCAAACTCATTTTTGTACCTTTCTATTTAAGGTTTTGTGTTTGTTTTCATGGTTGGATAATGTTTTTGCAAAAAATTAATTTTTCTTTGTTTTAAATTAATCTTTTAGGGATGTTTTTAAATTATTTTAATGTGTTTGATATAAAAAAATAATAAAATATTATATTGATGCATTTCTAAACGAAATATATTTTAAAAAATAATTGTCAATATAATGCCAAACATTCTTATAAGATATTATCCAAACGCAACTTAAAAGATTATAAGACATTGTTTTTACAACGTGCTTGAAACCATGTTTTTTAAGAATTTAATTTTTTTTGTTTATTTTTTTTTTCAGATTGTTTTGATGTGCTGATATCAAAATGATTTAAATAATAATAATAAAATATTATTTTAATATATTTTTGAGCAAAAAATACTTTAAACCATAACCACCACCACACTTTTAAACACCCCCTAAATTATTATTTTTTGTTTTAGAATCGTTTTAATACGCGGAATGTAAAAAAATAAAATTTTTATTTTAATATATTTTTTAAGTAAAAAATAATTTAAACCACAATTACTATCATATATCCTGTACATTTCTAAATTGGATATTCACGGGATTTTTGGTTTTATTTATTTATTTATTATTTTTTCCCTATTACGGAAAATACGTGAATCTCTTCAGCCTTCAACAACTAGTCCTTCGTGGCTTAGTTTTCTAGATCAAGCAGCTATCAAGCGGTATTCACATTTTTACTTGCTTTTAAGATATATCGGTTTCAGGTATCTTCCTTGAAGGAAAAAATTAAAAAAAGGTTTTAGGGTTTGCAAAATTGAGTGCTCTTTGTCAGGCTTACAGTCTAAGATAACAAATAACAGTAAAGCCTACTACAACCAAGTAAACCATCTACAACATGCATGGCGTTTTGCATTGTGATTTTATTAATGACAACACTAAAGTCAACATGACAACATAGATATCATCTTCAAGAAAACTCACCTACTCGTTCGATGTACCAAACCTATAACTCACACAATTATCAGCAATTGCGTTAATTTTTTTTTTAAACAAATGACACTTAATAAAAAAAAAAAAACTTTTTTTGATTAATTCCAAGTAGAAACTCATCTACTTTGGATGATAGTTGACCATGTGATATCTGCTTAGAGTCTCTAGAACACAAGAATTTATAGCATGGAGACATGAAGCTATATATGTATATATTTTGTTTCTGTAGTATTTATCCTAGTTATGTAGTTTTTCTTGGTTCAATATATCTGCAGGCCATAGATTTTTTAAATTAATTTTTGTTTCTTTTTCGCCTCTTTTTGGTGTTTTAATATAATTTAGGTAAGCGAACATGCCTAACTTTCTTCATTTTCACATGTTTCCTGCATATTTAAATTAATGACCATTGAATAAATCGGCAGCTTACCAAACTAGTAACAAATGCAATTTATTGATTAGTAATCCATCCAAACTTATTGTAAATGTAATATACTTGGTCATTAATAGCCTATGATCTAAAGAGTAGAGGAGTAGCTGTGGTGGTCATGATCTCCATGTAAACTTGAAAGAGGTAAATGAAGCCTTCCCGTCAGTTTTTGATGATGTCTAGGGATGATAATTATACCTGTTTTTATTTATTTGAATAAAAACGAGCATGAAAGGATTTTTATCTTTATAAAATCATGTAAAAATACTCGACTTGTTAAGTATGGAAGGGTCATTAATTCTATGACTCGATGATCTCTATATCAGAATTTATATATATTAATAATTTATTATGTTTATAATTCCTAAATTTACACTAAAATAATTTATATAATTTTTTTTAAAAATATTTTTAAAAAAAACATTGATATGAATATTGAGGTTTTTAAGGAAGCTATCGCCTACTGCTTATAGCTTAATTAAATTGCATAGTAATTGTCGTTGTTGTTTTGGTCGAATTGTTGCCGTCGTGTGGTTATAATAGCTTAATCAAAAAGTCGTCTTTCCACGATTTAGAAAGTTTTAGGAGCATGATAGTTGTTTCTTTTCAAATAACTTTTCATACTAAAATATATGTCAATGATATTTTTTTATTTTTTTAAAATTATTTTTAACATCAGTACATCAAAACAATCCAAAATATACAAACCGTATTAAATTTTAGAAAAACAAAATTTAAATTTTGTGGGGACGCGGTTTGCACCGCGTTACCAAACGCCCTCTTAAATGTGTAGCTGGATTGATAGGACAAGGTTCCGAGAAAACTCTCGTCTTAACCATAGTTATTAAACCCGGTTCGAAATTGACCCAGCCAATAAGCTAGGTTTCAAGTTTCATGGATCAACCCAAAAAAATTAAAAATATATATATATTTAAAATTTTAATATTTCATATGAAAAAAATTAAAAAAAAAATCCATGTAAATATAGTCTATATATATTGTAATTAATGAAATTTAAAAGAATATTTTAAAAAGTTTTTTTTATCTTACATTGAAAATATATTATGTTATTTTTTTAAGTTGAAGTATTTAAACAAATTTTTTTTTTATCTCACATTGAAAAAAACATAAATTTTTTTTTTGGAATATATAGTATATATATTAATGAGTTTCAAATCCCACATTGAAAAAAACACACATATTTTTTTGAAATATAAAGTATATATACGAAAGAGCTTCAAATCTCACATTGAAAAGATATTATGTTATCCTTTTAAGTTGAAGTGTTTAAACCAAAAGGTTTTTTTATCCCACATCGAAAAAACATAATTTTTTTTTAGGAACATAGAGTATATATACTAATGGGTTTCAGATCGCACATTGAAAAAACATGATTTTTTTCTTGGAAACATAGAGCATATATACGAAACGGCTTTAAATCTTACATTGAAAAGATAACATGTTATCATTTAAGTTGAAGTATTTAAACCAAAATGTTTTTTATTCCATATTGAAAAAACATATTTTTTTTTCTTGGAAACATAGAGTATATATACTAATGTGTTTTCAAATCCTACATTTAAAAAATAACTTTTTTTTTTGGGAACATAGAGTATATATATTAAAGAGTTTCAAATCCCATATTGAAAAAATAAAATATATTTTTAATATTTATATAGTGAAGTTTAAAAAAATGTTAATAACCAACTAAAAAAATATGAAAAAAGAGGGGTATAGGAAAAAAATCACATTTAAAAAAAAAACACTTGGTTTATTCGGGTTCACTCGGGTCATGGGTCGACATGCTAGGTAGACTGGTTTCCAGGCTGTTGCCTCGGCTAATCTTTTACTAAACACGAACAGGTCCAGCATCGGGTTGATCATTGGATTCTGGGTCGACCCGCCGGGCCGGACCGAGTTTAATAATCAGGCTTTGAACTCATAAAATTATGGATGATATAAGTAGACTTTAAAAAATATTATTTTAATATATTTTTAAATAAAAAATATTTTAAAAAATAATGCGAATACTCCTTTAATTTAATGTCGTGAGTCGTGACCACCACTGTCATATTCCCAGATGAAGAATGCCTGATTGCTAGGGGAAGGGTTAATTTCCTTTGACTTTGCGTGTTGGCTTCAGCAAGAAGAGCACATGCATTCCTCGTATTTCACATATGCACGCACAGCTACAGATGCATATCTTCAACTTTTTAAAATATCTTTTGAATTGCATATTAAATTAATGTTATAAAAATTCTAAAATAATCTTATTTTAATATATTTTTAATTTACTTTTATATCACTATACTAAACACGATTTAAATGCTGAGTTCTTGTAACTAAATAATAGTATTCAAGAAAAAAATATCAAAGCAATGAACTTTCATAGATTAAATTAGAAAATCTTAATCCTTAGTTATATTCTCCGGTTGTTGATGTATCTTGGATTTGAATCTATAAGAGCTCTGACAATAAAGAAATTAGGGGGCTAATTACGTTAGTTCTCCTTTTATTTTTTTTAATATTAAAGGATAAAATTAGTACAAAAATAACAATTACTAAAATAAAAATTAAATAAACTCAAGTTAACCAAATAAACTCGTGACGCAAGTTATGCATATTTTTTAGAATCAATAAAAAAAATTTATCCCAAAATTTATTTTTATTTCATTATACAATAAAGCGCATGATAATGTTTGGAGAATGAAAAAAATATACATGTTTTTTAAATTTTGTGGAGGTAAAAATTTATTTTAAAATTATAATAAGTTAAATCAAACATAATTTTGTACCTTTTTATTTAAGATATTGTTTGTTTTTATGGTTGGAAAGTATTTTTGTAAAAAAAAATATTTTTTCTTTATTTCAAATTAGTTTTTTTGGATATTTTTAAATTTTGTTGATACGCTAATATAAAAAAATATAATAAAATATTATTTTAATGTATTTCTAAGCGAAATATATTTTGAAAAGCAACCATCAATACAATGCCAAACATGCACATAGTATACTACCCAAATGCAACTTAAAGGATTATAATAAGGCATTGTTTGAGAACGTGGTTGAAACCGTGTTTTTTTAAAATTTTAATTTTTTTTGCTTAATTTTTTTTTAAATTGTTTTGATGTGCTGATATGAAAACGATTTAAAAAATAAAAAAAAATATTATTTTGATGTATTTTTAAGCAAAAACACACTTTAACTGCAACCATCACCAATCTCCTAAACACTCCCTAAATTATTATTTTTTGGTTTTTAAATCATTTTGATGTGCTGATATAAAAAAATAATTAAAAATAATAATAAAATATTATTTTGATGTGTTTCCGAGCAAAAAACACTTTAAACCACAACCATTACCACATTTCTAAACACCCTCTAAATTATTAATTTTTTATTGTCAGATTGTTTTGATGTATTGATGTTAAAAATAATTAAAAAAAATAAAAATATATATTATTTTGATATATTTTTAAATAAAAAAAACTTTGAATTGTCACCATCGATACACTTCTAAATACGCTTTAAAATCGGGTCTTCACGGGATTTTTTGTTTTTTCCCCTGTTATATTCATATCTGAATCTCTTCGGTCTTCAACAACTAGTCCTTCATGGCTTAGTTTTCTAGATAAGCAGCTATAAAGCGGTATTAACATTTCTACTTGCTTTTAAGATATATCGGTTTCAAGTCTCTCCCTTGAAGGAAAAAATTAAAAAAAGGTTTTAGGGTTTGCAAAATTGAGTGCTCTTTGTCAGGCTTACAGTCTAAGATAACAAAGTATTTTCTTTTTCTCTATAAATACGTAAGCTTTTCTTCCTTCCAAGTTCCTTCTCCATTTGCTCGGTTCTTCCTCCTCAATTTCCATGTGGCTCCACCACATGGTCTTGTTAATTTACGACTGAATTCTAACGGTTTATGACTTCGACCACCACAGGCTTTGGTTTCCAACATTGACCTTAAAATACTACATAAAGCATGACCTTTACAACAACTCGGCTGTTTCTCCGAGGAATAGAACTAAATTATGAAATTAAGTGAAAGTCTTCGCCATTTAGGTCAAATTAGTGAAATTCTGTGGAAAATGCTACCAAAGGAATTGAGAGGTGTTTTTCCAAAATCTAAACCATTCCATTGTTAACTTGTTGCAAAAGCGAAAGGATTCCGTTTATACTCTAAATCTGCCTTGACTTCTTCCTTGCCAAGAGGTAGAGAATGGACATTTGGCATAACAACAAGAATGGTGGTTAGTGGTTATAATATTTCTTAATTCAGTAGTGGGACGACACCAAGTTTGATGATAGACATTTCCACATAAACAAAAGTTCGTAATCAGAGAATTATTAATTATAAATAAAAATATTAATTAACGGAACATAATATCCAAGTTTTTGTTGGTTTTTATCAATGAAAAATTTCTATCCGTAAATATCGAGAGAATTATAAGTGGAAATCGGTAACTAGAAAAAAAGACTAGATATTAATTGCATTTATCAACCCTTAACACATTAATTAATATCTAAATTAAATCTGCAAAAAAAAAAAAAAACACTAAAACCTACTAATTAATTCGATCAATACGAAGACTTTATCTAAAAAAAACAACCAAGTAAACCATCTACAACATGCATGGCGTTTTGCATTGTGATTCTATTAATTACAACACTAAAGTCAACATAGATATCATCTTCAAGAAAACTCATCCACTCGTTCGATGCACCAAACTGAAAACTTACACAATTATCAACAATTAAGTTATTTTTTTTTTTTAAACAAATGACACTTAATAAAAAAAAAAAAACCTTTTTTGATTAATTCCAAGTAGAAACTCATTTACTTTGGATGATAGGTGACCATGTAATATATGCTTAGAATCTCTAGAACACAAGAATTTATTATAGCATGGAGACATGAAGCTAATTTTTTTTGTTTCTGTAGTATCCTGGTTATATATGTAGTTTTTCTTGGTTCAATATACCTGCAGGCCATAGATTTTGGAAATTCATTTTTGTTTCTCTTTCGCCTCTCTTTTTGGTGTTTTAATATAATTTAGGTAAGCAAATATGCCTAACTTTCTTCATTTTCACAAGTTACCTGCATATTTAAATCAGTGACCACTGAATAAATCGATAGTTTATCAAATTAGTAACAACTTCAATTTATTGATTAGTAATCCATCCAAACTTATTGTAAATGTAATGTACTAATGCAAGTGAGCTAGCTAGTGGCTCAACTAACAATAAGCGAGTGATAATGAGTTAACTAGGGAGAGATAACATCTCTAATTTGAATTTTACTGTTTATATCTTTTAATTCACATGTAAATATATGATTGTTGGAGATCTCAAGTTGGCGGACTTTTTCTTGTGGTTTAGCTCTTGCAAGTGACCATTTACTTGTGAATATATATATATATATATATATATCTATATATATATATATATTCACAAGTAAATGGTCACTTGCAAGAGCTAAACCACAAGAAAAAGTGTGTGTGTGTGTGTGTGTGTATATATATATATATAAAGAAGTAATATACTAAATAATATTACAAAACAACCATAAAATTTTAATCACTAATTCCTGTTTGAATACATAGACTCCCGCTTCGAATTCAGATTAATAGCCTATGATCTAAAGAGTAGAGGAGTAGCTGTGGTGGACAAGATCTCCAGGTAAACTTGAAAAAGGTAAATGAAGCCTTCCCGTCAGTTTTTGATGATGTCTAGGGATGATAATTATACCTGTTTCTATTTATTTTATTTATTTGAATAAAGACGAGTATGAAAGGATTTTTATCTTTATAAAAATATGTAAAAATACTCAACTTATTAAGTATGGAAGTGTCCTTAATTCTATGACTCGATGACCTCTATATCATAATTTATATATAAAAATAATTTACTATGTTTATAATTCCTAAATGTATACTAAAATAATTTATATTGTTTTTTTAAAAAAATATTTTGATTAAGTTTTTTTTTTTTTTATAAATATAAAATATTTTAATTTTTTTATGTTCTTTTACTATATTTAATAAAGAATAATCATGAAAAAAAAACTATATAAACCTCTAATTTTTTTTTTGAATTCGAGGAAACCCCACCCTCCTCGGAAAGCGCACTTTGTGGGCCCAGATAAGTGAGTAAAATCCTGGCTGTCCCAGGCTCTTACAAGAGGTGCACATCCTGACTCGAATTTGAAACCTGTTGTGTAGTTCTTAAACCTTTTGTCACCACGCTACATCACTTGGGGACTATATAAACCTCTAATGAAGATTAAGAATTTACATCTCATAGAAATTAATACAACTATAGAGGTATTTTTTAGGTTCTTTATCTAGCTACTTCAATTATTTGACGACAACTATGTGATTTTTTTTTTAATTTGTTCTTGATTTGATTAAAACCACGAGTTGAAAATCCTTGAAAAAAAAACGTTGATGAATATTGAGGTTTTCAAGGAACCGGCCTACTGGCCTACTAGTTTCCAACCTACATGTTATCTTACGAGATTACAAATCTATTTGATAAATTAGTTTTGAAAAACTTGTAAAGTTAGTTGAATTGTATAGTAATTATCGTTGTTGTTTTGTTGAATTGATGCTGTCGTGTGTCTCTTGCTTCCGTCGAATTGTTATTTTCGAAATTTATTGATTGACATCTCAAACAGCACTCTTTCCACGATTGACTCCATCGAGAGAACAAGGGTCCGAGGAAACTCTCCTTTTAACTCACGAAATTGAGGATGATGTAAGTCGACTTGACGGCCCTAGTCCAGGTGGTACGAGCTAGCACCATCATAGTTTTGAAACCGGCTTCATGCGGTGAATTGATTAGAAAACTGATGATTGTGGTTATTATTATTTTTTAAAGTATTTTTTATTTAAAAAAAATATATTAATAATATTATTTTATTTTTTAAAAATTATTTTTTTTTGATTAACATATCAAAATGATTTGAAAACATTAAAAATATATTAATTTAAAATAAAAAAAATTCAATTTTTTGGAAAAGCGCTTTTCCACCGCAATGTCAAATGCCCTCTTAGGGTTGAAATTGGATCGAGTTTAAGAAAAATAGAAAAAGAAAAAATTCGGGGTAACCTAGCAGGTTGACCCGACAAGATTAACTTAAAAACCTGGTTGCAACTCGTTGATTTTTTTTTATTATAAAACGACATCGTTTTTATTTTTTTAAAAACAATTGACCCGGAGTGACCCGTCAAAACCCGGAATCTGAGCCTTGGACCGGGCCCGGTTTAAAAACTATGCGGCATCAAGATTTAATTTAATGTTGTAACCACCACCTTTATGTTAAAATCTGTTTATTTATGTTTTAAAAATATTTTTTTTAAAAAAAATTAATTTTTTATATTTTTTTTTCTTTGTTTTAAATTAATATTTTTTGATATTTTAAATTATTTTGATGTTCTGATGTCAAAAATAATTTTTTTAAAAATAAAAAAAATATATTATTTTAATATATTTTCGAGTGAAAAACACTTTAAAAAACAATCACAACCACACTTCCAAACACATTATCCTGATTGCTAAGGGAAGGGCCGCCATCTTTAGACTCAATTGGATTCAATGGTTTTTTTATCAATTTTTTTAACGCAAATATGAAATTGTATTTTTTAAAAAATTGAGGGAAAAAAAAAGCATAAAAAAATAGTTTTGATGTTGTGAATTAACTTGTTAAACTTACGACCAAACTCTTAGACTCAATTAGATTTGATGGTTTTTTTTTTTATCAATTTTTTGACCCAAATATAAAATAGCAAAAAAACCAAAACAAAGAATAGCTTAGGCACGTGTACCAATCACAATCAGTCTAAACACTAAGCAAAGAGTTGGAATTTACACAAACTTAAACCTTGACTCAAGTCATAAGGCAAGTTGCTAGTTCCCCACTTAACTTAAAGTTACATGTGTGTGCCCTCAAAAACATAATAATAATAATAAAGTGATGCATGACTATACCATGTATGATAGAATGTAAAGATGCATGCTAAAGCTTTTAAACAAAGTATTATTCATATAAGAAAACAAAAACCAATAACACATAGCATAAACAAACAAATTATCAAGCTTAGTCCTAAGTCCCCAGCGGAGTCGCCATCCTGTCGCACCCTCGCGGCGGAGCGCGGCATCGCGGCGACCATTCGATTGAATTTCAGGGTTTTTTTTCTTTTTGTGTAAAGGAGTCGCCACCTAGTATTATGGTCACTAGGAACCCTAACTGGTCTTTCAGAGATTCTAAGGCAAGGGACTGGTTGCGTAAAGGGAAGGTATTAGCACCCATAGTACGCCCTATCTAAGGTAAGTTGCTTGGTGTTTAGTTTGCTCTATAATTGCTATGGTGTTGGTGTTTTCTAATCCCATCAGTTTTCCTATGTTTGATTCAAATAAAATTTATTTGGATAGAAATCCAATGAGATTCCATGTGCTTTGAAAGCTCATTTTTCCCTTAGTATTTCAAGAGTTTGCGACTCATAAATCGCAAAGAAGAGGGACCAAAAAAATTTAGAAATCTATGGCGCTAAAAAAAACCTATTTTTTTGTATTTTATACTATCATGGCTCGTAAACCGTGGAGCAAAAACAAATAAATTGAAATGTCCTCGATTATAATCAAGGCTTTTTTCAAGGATGTGTGCGGATTTATTACTCCCAATAATATTTTGGATATTCGTCCTTTAAGGATTTCTTTATCCAAACATTAGCGGTGAATAATAGATGAAATCCTTCAAAAATAGGATTTTTATATTTTTTTGAAATATTGGCCAATACCCTTTGGAGTTTTACAAACATGTTGTAAAATCCATAAATGCAAGAAAATAATTTTTTGTTGTGTTTACGAAATCCATGCGAAAACACCTTTTTAAAACTTCCAATATTTTTTGTATATAAAAAAACGTTTAAAACATGTTAGGGTATTGGCCGTATGCAATACACAAGAAAACATTTTTTGATATATATGTATATTTGCCGCCGTTGCGTCGAAAACCGAGTATTCTAAATACTGGATTTGTATTCTCTATGTTTGTTTTTGTACTATGTTCTCCTCTGCTTCCCTTTTCCTTCTGCTCCCAACTGTGCTGTTGTCGACTAGGAAGACCGTGGCAGCTGGTGGTGATGGCGTGGGGAGTAGCTTGGGCGGTGGTCTGTGGCTGGGGAGCCCGGTGACATCAACTGTTCTTTCCTCTCTGCAGCGGCTCTTTCTCTTTTGTTTTTGGCCCTCTCCTCTGTCTCCGCTCAAAAACTTCACCTCCCGTCCTCTGTTTTGGTTTCTCTCTTCTCTATACTCTCACAATACCTCTTTTCGTTTCAAACTTCCCTCTCCTTTCAGTTTCCAAAGGCCCTTTCTCGTCCAAAAAAATCCCCCCTCACTGCTGGTGTTAAGAGCAGTATTTATAGGCTAGAAGGGAGCGGGCTGTTGTTGTGCATGGGGAGCAGGGGAGCGGGCTGCTGTCGGGCGGCTTTGTAGGGCATGCTTGTGCTGTTTTCCAATCATGTGGCGCGGGGCTCTAGCAGCATGCGGGAAGACACTGTTCAGTTTTTAATTATTATTTATTTTATTTTATTTGTGGGGTGTACCCAAAAATAGGTTACAACAGATGCCCCCTCTTTATAATGCTTACGGAGCAGGGGTTTTGCGCAGTAAGTTTTATAAAGATAAACCAAAACTGATCTGGTCGAAGCTTAATCGATCTGAAACTTTGTCTTTACAACCCTCCTTCTGAAATCCCATCTGGCGATTTCCCTTAGCCAATGCTAACTGTTGTAACCCATTTTTGGGTCCCCGCAAAAAAAAAAATAAAAAATAAAAAATAAAAAAATATAAAATAAATAGCCAAAGAAGGTTAGAAAAATGACAAGAGGCAGAAGCGCTCGGAAAATGGTCAGAAAATTGGTCAAGGAGTATAAAGATACAAAGATTGGATTTTTGACAAAATATTCTTGAAGGACGAGAACCCTATTGAGAAGAAAATTTTGAATTTTTGAGGAGAGAAGCCCAAATTTGGATGTTTATGGGTTTAATTGATTTTTTATTGGATTTATAGGGGATTTGATTGCAAGAAAATTGATTTTTTAAGTCAATTTGGGCTTTAAATTGAAGAAATTAAAGTTCTGGGGCCAAATTATGATTTTTAGGAATTTATTAAGTCAAATCAGGGGCTTAATTGCATAAATATTGAAGTTTAATGGCCAATTAGGGGTTTAATTGTGAAAATCCGAAACCAGGGACCAATTTGGAAAAGGCGCAAAGATAGGGGGCTGTTTGGAGCTGATTGAGGGGCCTAATTGAAGAAATTGGAAGTTTATTGATCAATTGAGGGCTAAATTGCATAATTTAGAGGCCAAGGACTAAAGTGGAAAAGGCGGCCAACTTGGCGGACAAGACCGAAATTGTCAGGGACGCAATTGAAAGGAATAAAAATAATTGGGGGACTGATGTGAACGTTGGCGCATTTCTGGCGCCAAATTTAAATGAAACGGCGCGTTTTCTCCAAAACGACGCCGTTTCATGCGTTTTTTTTTAAAAAAAAAAAAAAAAAAAAAAGACCAAACGGTGCCGTTTTGAACGGCACTGTTTCTCTTCTTCTTCCCCCCGCAGGCGTAGCAGAGGAGAGGAAAACCGGGGTTTTTGTCCCCGCCTCTCTCCTCACGTGCCATGGCCCGACGCCCCACACTTTGGGACCCCCGAAGCCGAAGCCGATGGCCGACCACCCGCCGCGCCACCGAACCCGAGAGAAGCACCTTGGCAGCGGCGCCTGCCGACCGACCGACCAGCACGCCTTGTTCCCCCATGCATGCCCCGATATTGCCTATAAATAGAGAAGAAGCAGAATGAAAAAGGGGGAGGAACAAAAGGGGGGGAACCGGAAAGAAAACAAAAAAAACGAAGAGAGAGAGGAAGAGAGAGAAACACCCAACCGAGGAGAGAGAGAGCCAACGAGAATCCAAAGAAACAAGAGAAGATTGAAAAGTTGGAAGCTGGGGAAATTTAGAAGAGAAAACCAAGCAAAAAGCAGGAGGACGCCGCCGGTTTACTTGGAAACCACCGTGAGCTAAGCCGCTGCCACCGCCTCCACCGCAGCCCCACCAGTAAGCTGTCGCCTCCACTGCGCCAGGTACACTATCCTTTTCCCCGTGCATTTTTTTTCTTCTGAAGCTGAGTCCGGTTGGCCTCCTGCATGCAGAATCGTTCTGCATGCAGGAGGCGCGCGGGGGGAAAATAATTCCCCCCGTGCTGTAATTTTTTTTCTTCTCTGGGCCAGATGGTTTCTGGCCCAGAAATATGTGGGGCGGGCCAGAAGGATTCTGGCCCAACCCGGCGGTCTGGGCCGGTGTTGGCCCAGACCCATGTAGTTTTTTTTTTTGGGCCGAATTCGGCCCAATCCCTTTCGGGCCGAGTTCGGCCCAACGACTTTCAGGCTGGGGTAGGCCCATTTAGTTGGGCCGGCCCAGCCCAGTTAGTATATTAATATATTATATTATATTTGTTATATTATTATATTATGCATGTGGATGTATATATATATATATTTTTTAAAAAAATATATAAAAAATAAAAAAAAAATAAAAATTTCTGAAAAGTAAAAAAAAAAAATATATTGTTGTTTTATATACATTGATTTTTTTTATAACATGGGGATATAATTTCAGTATTTAAAAACACCTGTTTTTCGTTAAAAAAAAAAAAAAGAGTTTTAAAAAAAAAAATGTTTTGTTTTCATGCATACGGCCAATACACTAGCATGTTTTGAATGTTCTTTTTACATATATAAAAAATATTGGAAGTTTTGAAAATGTGTTTTTGCATAGATTTCTTAAACACAAAATCATTTTTCTGCATTTGTGGATTTTACAACCTGTTTGTAAAACTCCAAAGGGTATTGGCCAATATTCCAAAAACTATAAAAATCTTATTTTGGGAGGAGATGTTGTGGTTATTGTTCACCGTTAATGTTTGGATGAAGAAATCCTTAAAAGGACGAACATCCAAAATATTATCGGGAGTAATAAATCAACGCACATGTTTGAAAGAAGCTTTGGTTGTGATCGAGAACATTTCAAAAATTAATTTTTTTTTTCCACGGTTTACGAGTCGTGAAGAGTAAATTTTTTAGGAATTGTGAAATTTTCTTCGTTCTTTTTATTCTCTTTTCCTTGCGATTTACGAGTTGACGGGATTAGAAAACACCAACACCATAGACTATAGAGCAAACCAAACACCAAGCAGCTTACCTTAGGTAGGGCGTATTAGGGGTGCTAGTACCTTCCCTTTACGCAACCAGTCCCTTGCCTTAGAATTTCTGAAAGACCAGTTAGGGTTCCTAGTGACCAAATACTAGGTGGCGACTCCAAAGAACCAAATCCTTAGAACACAACGAAAATCGCCAGCCGATGTCGTGCCTTTACAAATTTTTTGTGGGGGGTGTGACAGAATGGCGACTCCACTGGGGATGTTAGGACTAAGCTTGATTTGTTTGTTTTTGTTTGTTTGTTTATGTTATATGTTATTGGTTTCTTATGATGTTTTGTTTAAAAGCTTTAGCATATATCTTTACATTCTATAATACATGCCATAGTCATGCATCACTTTATTATTATTATTATGTTTTGGAGGGCACACACATGTAACTCTAAGTTTAAGTGGGGGACTAGCAGCTTGCCTTATGACTTGAGTCAAGGCTTAAGTTTGTGTAAACCCCAACTCTTTGCTGAGTGTTTAGACTGATAGTGATTGGTACACGTGCCATCCCACTATCTGCTGGACCTCCATATCGCCTTTACGAGGGTGATCACTGGAACAGCAAGAGACCCTCTTTTAGAGACCTAGTAGTAAACCTACCCTATGTCTCACGTAAAAGAACTAGAACCTATCCTTAGGGTGTATGCTCCGATATAAATCTTTTGCATCGAAACAAGACTAACCCCCCATGCATTTTGAATTGCAGGATTTGTGAACGAAATGACCATCACCAAATCTTCCATAGAGTATGGAAAGAATTCTGAACTGTCACAATTGATTGAAGGAGACTGCCTTAGAAGCGATGCTAAGAAGATGTCGCCAATCAAGAACCTGAATTTGCATATTGAATGAGGGTGAACAAGTTAACGACTCATTTTCAGAATGTGGATAAAGATGCATTTTTTAGGAAATACGGACGTTTGATGGAAATCGCAAAGGTAGAAGTTTTAAGCCCAGCTGTGCGAGCCTTAGTTCATTTTTTTGGGATCCAGAATACCGATGTTTCTCCTTTGGAAGCGTAGACTTGTGCCCCACGATTGAGGAATATGGATTGTTGACCGAGTTTCCGAATGACCTGTATCGGATTTATTCTCCTTTGAGATCCGACAAGATCATCCCTGAGCTGTCAAAACTGCTCAGAATCTCCAACTTGGAAAAGTTTCTGGAAAAGAATGGCACCGGTTTGAAATGGAGGATGCTAGAGTTGGAAAAGGAGTCAAAAATAGAAAAAGAGAGATTGATTGCCTTAGGTATATTTGGCCTTGTGTTGTTCCCAAGTCAGACTGGTTTAGTAAGCTTGGAGGCCGCCGCAGCTTATGTGGAGTATGAGAACACACAGATCAATCCAGTGGTTGCTATCTTAGCCGAAACATTTTTGACACTTAACCATTGTAGAAAAGCTGGAAAAGGAGCAATGAGATGCTGCACGCAACTGTTGTATATTTGGATGGTGAGCCATATCGAAACAAAGAAACCTGTCTTCAATAATTTTTGGTGGTGGTTCACTCAAAAACCCCTAAAGATTGTGGAAGAAGAAGAATGGGGAGATCTAGACAACCAGGGTTGGGTTGATAAATTGGAAGGATTACCTAATAGCGATTTTAAATGGAGAGCACCATGGGTAACAACAACGAAGGTCCTAATGAGTTGTGGACAAAGGCATTGGTACCATTGGTGGGGATTACGGGTTATGTGAGTTATGCTCCGACTTTAGTGGTAAGACGATTCGGGGGCATACAGTTTGTTCCCAGAACTATGGGAATTGCTCAATTCTTTGGTCTGTTCAAAGATCCCATGGCAAAAGAAGTTTTGGAGATCATCAAACAAAGATTGGAAGCATCTAGTGTTGGTGGAAATAGAAAGGTTTGAGAGATCCAAGTGTGAGCGAAGGATATGTAAAATGGAGAGCCTCAGCTGCTTCAGCCATGCCTTGCGCTATAGAGGAGCCTATTAAGGGAAAAGAGGTTAATATTGAAGATGATTTAGCTGCTTCAGCCATGCCTCGTGTAGAAGTCAAATCTCCTCAAACCATAGAGGAACCCCTCAAAAAGAAAGAGGGTTAACGGTGAATTGAGAAGGCAAGTGGACAAACTAAGGATAGAGTTGAGCAAGAGCAGAAAGGACAAGGCGACGTTGGAAGGAATGATGCTAGAAGATGATAAAAGGAGAACATTTCTAGATGAGCAAATACAGTCTAGAGATGCGAAAATAACCAAGCTTGAGTTAAAGTTGGTTTGAGGAGAAGATTGCTAGGGAAAGGAGTGAGAAGGAGCTTAAAGGGTTGAGTTTGGATTGGATGCAAAGTTGTTCTGAACTTGAAGCAATGGAGATGGACTTTTAGCGATTGCCAAGAAAGTGCAAAATATTACCAAGAAAAATTTGTGCAAGTGCAATTCGAACTAATGGATAGGATTAAGAGGTATAAGGATTTGAATAAGAAATATATAGAGTTGGAAAGCAAAAGGGGAGGATTCGAGGATGATAAAGCGGAGTTAGCAGCCAAGAGGAGTGAGATAAAAGTTGCAAGGATAAAGCTCGACAAAGAACGCGAAAAGTCGAAGTATTTGGACGAGAAGCTAGTAGCAACGGAAAAGCACAAGGATCGAATCGACGCCAACAACATTGCTTTGAACAGAACAAACATGTTGCTCATAGAAAAAAATGACCAAAACCGATGAGCAAATGGATGAAGCTGCTGCACATGCTCGAATTATTAGAATCAATGCACGGAATGTGGGAGGAGACATCATTCGCTATCGCCGAAGCCTAGCCGAAACCGATGCCTTTTTAGGGAAGATTGAGAACCGCGGCTTTGCTTTCTTACCTTTGGCTAAGGAGTTTATGGAGGAAAGAGATTAGCATGTTGTATTTTTTTTAAAAAAATGTATTTTTATCCAAGCATTAATGAAAAGGGCGTTGACCCATCTTCTTATGCAAAATCTGTCTCTTGGTGAACATGATTCTAGCAAAACGACTCGAAAGACAGAACTTCTATCAAAGCAATGTGACAAGAGAATGCTTATAATGGGATGGTTATTTTTCGTTCACAATAAAACATGCATGCATCCATCACAATCATACATTTTCTCATACATCTATGCATGCATCTCCAGATCGTGAAACATAGGTCCCACATCCAGAGTCCACCAAACCCGGTCCAGATCAAGAATGGAAAACGAAGAAAGAGCTCAGTTAGAGTCACACTACCAGACCGAGTTGGAATCCGTGAAAAATGAAGTTTCCCGGTTGACCAATCTGCTTGAGCAACTTTTAAAAGCCAAGAATGGGGAGGGAACATCCACCCAACCACCTATAGGAGCACCGTCGGCCCCTGTCCCGGGGGTATCTCAGAATATGGGGGCAGATTCAGCAACGGGGCAGCACTTTACACCTGTTATTCCCATTCAGCCCCCTCAAGCTCATATCACTGTAGATTTAACAGCCGAGGGGCCTTCCGATAAAAGGTCCACGGGTTTTGTGAATGATGACAAGATATCAGCATTAGAAGAAAGGTTAAGAGCAGTCGAGGGAAATGATTGGTTTGACCCCCTGCGAACGTCGGAAATATGCTTGGTACCTAACCTCACGGTACCAAAAGATTTTAGGATACCAGAGTTTATAAGGTATACTGGGTTGGAATGCCCAAACACTCACCTTCGATCTTATTGCAACAAGATGGCTGAAGTAATTCATGACGATAAGTTAATGATCTACTTTTTCCAAGACAGTCTATCGGGATCTGCGCTAAGTTGGTACATGAGGCTGGATAATGTCAAGATTAAGAAATGGAAGGACTTAGTGGAGGCTTTCCTAAAGCAATACAAGTTCAATTTGGAAATTGCTCCAGATCGAACGAGCCTCATGTCGATGGAAAAGAGAAGCCAAGAGTCAGTGAGGGCTTATGCACAAAGATGGAGGGACGAGGCCACGCACGTGCAACCCCCTTTGATAGAAACGGAGATGGTGACTTTGTTCGCCAATACATTCAAGGCACCTTACTATGAGCATTTAATGGGTAGCTCATCTCAACATTTCTATGATGTTGTACGTGTGGCGGAAAGAATCGAGCAAGGAATTAAAGCAGGGCGCATAGCAGAGCCTTTAGAGAAGAAAGGTTTTATGGGAAGGAAAAGAGAAGGGGACGTTAACAATTTGGAAGGCGGATATAAAGGCAAGAATATCAATGTGGGCAATGGTCAGCTCAGGAAAGAGTTGAAAATAGGTACCTTAATTACTTCTGAACAAAGGATAAAACTGATCACCCTATTACAAGAATATTCGGATGTCTTTGCTTGGTCATATGAAGATATGCCCGGTTTGGATACAAGTATTGTAGAACACAAGATACCGTTGGAAGAAGGGTATAAGCCAGTCAAGCAGAAACTGAGGAGGGCCCACCCGGACGTCTGGATCAAGGTCAAGGCAGAACTCGAAAAGCAATGGGATGCTGGCTTTCTAGAAGTAGTTAGATATCCGCAATGGGTATCTAACATTGTTGTGGTGCCTAAGAAGGAAGGGAAGATTAGAGTTTTGTGTAGATTTTCGGAAATTTGAATAGAGCTAGTCCTAAGGATGATTTTCCTCTACCACACATAGATGTTTTAGTGGATAAACGCTGCCCGAAGTTCCACTTATTCCTTTATGGACGGTTTTTCAGGAATACAATCAAATAAAAAATGGCTCCCGAGGATAAGGCGAAAAACAACTTTTATCAACACCTTGGGGGACCTACTGCTACAAGGTCATGCCATTTGGGTTAAAGAATACGGGTGCAACATATCAAAGAGCAATGGTGACTCTATTCCACGACATGATGCACAAAGAAATTGAGGTGTATGTAGATGATATGATTGCCAAGTCTAAAAAGGGACAGGATCATGTGGAAGTTTTGAGGAAGTTATTTGAGAGGTTGAGGAAGTATGAACTAAGGCTTAATCCTGCAAAATGTTCATTCGGAGTTAAGTCGGGGCAAAGCTGTTGGGATTTGTGGTAAGCGATAGAGGTATAGAGGTGGAATCCAGACAAAGTAAGGGCCATTCAAGCTATGTCATCCCCTAAGACAGAGAAAGAAGTAAGAGGATTCTTCAGGAAGGTTGAATTACATTGCTCGATTTATAGCTCAGCTAACAACAACATGCGAGCCTATATTCCGACTACTAAGGAAAAAGAAACCCTGGAACCTGGAATGAGGAGTGTGAGGAGGCGTTCAAATAAAATCAAGCACTATTTACAAAATCCACCTCTACTGGTGCCTCCTGTATCAGGGAAACCTCTAGTATTATATCTAACCGTAACTGAAGTAGCCATGGGATGTGTATTGGGTCAGCATGATGAAACCGGAAGGAAGGAAAGAGCTATTTATTACTTGAGTAAGAAATTCACTGAATGTGAGTCCAGATACACGGAGATAGAAAAGCTGTGTTGTGCATTGGTGTGGGCGGCAAAGAGGTTGCGACATTACATGTTTATACTATACCACTTGGTTGATTTCAAAATTGGATCCCCTGAGGTATATTTGTAATAAGCCTTTTCTCTCAAGTCGAATTGCAAGGTGGCAGGTTTTATTAGCAGAATATGACATAGTGTACATGACAAGGAAAGCCGTAAAAGGGAGTGCCATTGCAGACCATTTGGCCGATAATGCTGTTGAAGATTACGAGCCTTTGGATTTTGATTTCCCTGATGAAGATA